>NW_026868284.1:0-152580 GCF_020745735.1 Hemiscyllium ocellatum
AAATAGTTTGCCATTCATCTTTCCACCATAGTTGGAGTAACATTGCTCTGGATCATAAACGTGCTATTTGAGCAGATTAAGAAACTAGCCTGACTTGTTCCTAAAACTGACCCTGACCCAGTCTGAGACCGATATCATCGGCTATATCACCGACCTGGTTACATTTAACATTTGTTGTGAGCAGTGGAGGAGTGGGACTAGAAAAGGAAACAGTGACCCAAAAAGCCGGGGAACTATAGACCGGTGAGCCTGATGTCAGTGGTGGGTAAGTTGTTGGAGGGATTCTGAGGGATAGCATTTACATACATTTGGGAAGGTAAGGGCTGATCGGGGTAGACAACGTGGCTTTCTGCATGGGAAATCATGTCTCATTAATTTTATTGAGTTTTATGAAGAGGTGACAAAGAAGATTGATGAAGGTAGTTTGGTAGACATTGTCATATGGACCTCAGCAAGGTGTTCATAACATTCTGATTGGTAGGCAGATTGTAAGGTTCGGTCACATGGGATACAGAAGAAGCTCGTCACAATTGGCTTGAAGAAGAGGGATATTTTTCAGACTGGAGGCTTGTGAGCAGCAGTGTGCTGTAAGAATCAGGACTGAGTTCACTGCATTTCATCATTTATGTAAAGGATTTAGATGTGAATATTGGGGCCATAGTTAGTAAGTTTACTGATTACATCAGAAAGGTGTTGTAGTAGATTATCTCAGAGTACAACAAGACCACAAATAGATGGGACAAAGGGGCAAGGAGTGACAGATGAAGTTTAATTTAGATAAATACGAGGTTACACATTTTGGGAAGCAAATCAGGGCAGAAATTATACACTTAATGGTAAGGGCCTGGTGAGTGTTGTGAAACAAATGGACATTGGCTGCAGGTACCATTGTTCCTTGAAAGTGGAGTCAAAATGCAGAGTGCGGTACAGAACACATTTGGCACATTTGCCTTAATCAGTCAGAGCATTGAGTATAGGAGTTGTGGTGGTATGTTGTATCTGTACAGGATGTTGGTGAGGCCACTTTAAGAATACTGTGTACAACTCGGTTGTCTGCAGAAAAGATTTACACGGATGTCCCAGGACTGGAGGTTTGAGTTTAGGGAGAGGTTGATTAGTTTGAGGTGTTTCCCCTGGAGTGTTATTCTAAACAGCCATGTTCTGCTCCCCAGGATCCCAGAACAGGAAGCATAGGTTGGAGGGCAGAGGACGAATAATTTAGAAGGGACCTGAAGTTAAATGTTTCACACAGAGAGTGGTGTGTGTACAGAAAGTGCTGTCAGAGGAAGTAGTGAAGGCGGTTACAATCGCACATTTAAAACTATCTGAAAGAGGAGGGATATTGGCCAAATGCTGGCAAATGGGACTGGATCAGATTTGATATCTGATCGGAGTGAACAGATTGGACTAACGGGTCTGTTCCGTTCTGCATGACTCTGATTCTGTCAGAGGGATGACGAAAATTCTGAAAGTACGTTTCAAATCCGAATCCTCTTCACTGGACGTTTACTTGGGACATAGAACATAGAAAAATATAGCGCAGTACAGGCCCTTCGGCCTCGATGTTGCGCCGACCGAAGCCTACCTAACCTACACTAGCCCAATAACCTCCATATGCTTATCCAATGCCCCCTTAAATGACCATAAAGAGGGAGAGTCCACCACTGCTACTGGCAGGGCATTCTATGAACTCACAACCGCTGAGTAAAGAATCTACCCTAACATCTGTCCTATACCTACCACCCCTTAATTTAAAGCTGTGTCCCCTAGTAACAGCTGACTCCATTAGCGGAAAAAGGTTCTCACTGTCAACCCTATCTAAACCCTAATCATCTTGTAGGGTCTCTATGTTCACATTGATGATTGAAAGTTGCGTTCGTGAAGTATTTGACAGGGAACTGAGTCATGGATAATGGGACGCAGACAGGAAAGTGGGGCTGAGACCCCAACCTGATCAGCCACAATCTTAGTGCCTGGTGGAGAAGATTCAACGTATCTAATGACTCACTCCTGTCCCTCAATCCCATGTTCCTGTGTTCCATTCAGCCCATTAAACCTGTTAGGCAGGAGCATTTAGAGGCTACTTACTTCTATAACCTGGTGAGCAGAAACAGAGGAGATCATTCGGCCTTCAAGACTGTCCCCACGCGCTTGAGGTGATTTGAGAAATGTAATTGTAAAAACCCAGGCTGGGTATGAAAGAGGCCCTCATCTCTCTTTACAGAGCTTCCCCTCTCTGCGACTTGTGCTCCATTTGTTGGTCATGTTTTAGACCCAAATTCACGATGAATACAGCCCCCATACTTCACCCAGCGATGGCTCACACAATCCTCTGGTCTCCTGACGGCAACATTCAATAAAGAACATTCATGAAAATAACACCCACTAACTTTCCAATAACAGCATGTGAGAACATCAGACACAGGGCAGGTCATTCACTCCTCAAGCCTGCCTTGCCCTTCACTAAGATCATGACGGATCTGCTCTTGGTCTCAAATCCTCTTTCAAACCCAATTCTTCATCGCCTCAACTCTCTGACAGGTCAATATCCATCTACCTTCTCATCAAATACTTTCAGTCATCTAGCTCCCCGAACACTCTTGAGAAGAGAAATCCTGACATTCAATCCCACCTGTTTGAAGAAAACCCTTGCTGCTCCTATACCATGGCTTATTGATATGAACAAAAGAGGTTAACACAGGGGTCAGGTAAAAATGACTGGCCCTGATATCAAGGCTTCTGTTGACTTCTGTTGACATCAAGGAGCTTAACAAATCTGAACTTAATGGGAATCAGAGAAAACTCTCCAATGTTTGGAATCAAACATGGCACAAAGGAAGATGTTCATCATCTCAGTCCTGGGCACCTCTGTGGAGATCCTCAGGGTAGCTTCCTCTTCACAAACATCTTCAGCTGCTTCATCAATGTCTCCCCACCCTCCCCTCCCCACCATAAGATCCGAAGTGGGGATGGTCACTAGGATTCCACACTGTTTAGAATAATTTGACGCCCCTGTCAGGTTCTGAACTGGACTGTGTCCATGTGCAGCAAGACATGGACTCCATTGAGGCTTGTGCTTTTAAAGAGTCTGTAACATTCATATAAAGGACTGTCTGACACTGCACAGAGCCACAGTAAAATAAGAGTTCATTCCACACCTCACACTGGTTTCACAGGAATATGAGGAATTCGTTCAGCCCATTGACACTATTGGAGAGGAACAGGGACAGCCATTCAGTGCCTCCAAAATAATATCTCAGAAAGAAGGATTCTAGTGTGAAGGGCCACACCAGAGCCCCTCAACAATATTTGAAGGTGGTAGCCTAGACTCTAATGTTCTCTTATTTTAAAGAAAATATAAAGTGTCTGTTCCAGATGCAATGTGGCGGGTCAAACAACTCCGTGTGAAGCATAATTCTCCCCGTGTCTGCGTGGGTTTCCTCCGGGAGTTCCGGTTTACTCCCACAGTCCAAAGATGTGCGGGTTAGGTGAATTGGCCATGCTAAATGGCGTAGTGTTAGGTAAGGGGTAAATGTAGGGTATGGGTGGGTTGCGCTTCGGGGGGTCGGTGTGGACTTGTTGGGCCGAAGGGCCTGTTTCCACACTGTAAGTAATCTAATCTAATCTAATCTATCCATAACACCATTTATGTAAACACGATAGATGAAATAAAACCAAAGAAAGAAGAATTAGAATAAACAGATTAAAGAACTATTACTAATGAATTGTTCCAGTACTAGAAAAAAAAGGAATATTCAGACACTGAATGACACAAATATTTCTCCAATTCAGGATTTAAAAACAGCACCAAGAGAAAATTCATAGAGAGTAGCAGCAGGAGTCATTCACTAAAGTTTTCAACTTGGTGGAGACCCCAATAATTTCTGATGTTACTGAGAAAGCAAAACCCAGAAATCCTAATCTGTGAGAGCTGACCATACCCATTCCATCTGCATTAAAATAAACCTAAGGCCACTAGTTAATTACTCAAGTAGTCCTAACTAGCCAGCTTGGAACGGTCATTCAATCTCTCTCTCGTAAAAGAAACCAGAACAAAATAACCTCTTAAAGCTCCAGCATCATCACACTAGTCAGCACATCGAGCTGTCATACAGGAACCAGGGGTACCCAATCAGCCCCTGGTCCTGTCCAATCGGACGAGGAAGAAACCCATGAGTCACTTACACAGGAACAGTAGGAGGCCATTCCCACCTCAATGCCTTACACAGGGGCAGAATGAGGTGATTGATGCTGATTCTTGATGAATGGCTTATGCTCGAAACATCGATTCTCCTGCTGTGCTTTTCCAGCAAACCACTGTCTACTCTGATCTTCAGCATCAACAGTCCTCGCTGTCTCCTAACTGATGCTCTAACATGATGACCAAGTGGAACAGAGGGTACACAGCCTGGTGTTCTCTATGTAGGGTGGAAGCTGATGGGAATGGCTACCTGTTTCAGATGGAAGGTATTGTGGCTGCTGTTGGGGATTGTGAACAACATGGCGTTCAGTACGGGTTCAAATGCCGACTGCACAATAACGTGGGGAGAGTTAATTTAGGCATATAAACTATTAGGATAGTCACGTTAGACTGATGGATGGACTCTCTAAGTTCAAATAATGCTGATCTTGTTCATGTTGATCTTGTTTAGTGCACGTCACCTGTATGCCTTACTCTGTCCGAGTCTATTTCTACCCTCTGATCTGTCTGGCCATGTTTACTATGATCTGCCTCCACTGCTCATAAATAAAGTGTTTCCCTGTACTGAGGTACACGTGACAATAAATCAAACCAATCAATCCTGGGTAAAGTCTGGAATTTCTCACCCTGTCCATGTCTCTTTTGGAAATAAGTGATCGCTGTCACTCCTCGTGTTTAACGTCACCGTTTCTTCTCTCACACCTCTAGTGATTAAACACTCAGCTTCTTCACTCTATCCTCGTGATACCATCACGCGTGTCTGTGGTAAGGAGATCATTCCTTACAAAGGAGATCAAATCCGTAGAGAGTGTCCCAACCACGCTCTCAGCAAGGCCCTACAACAGCAGGAAGATGGCATTACTTATGTACTGGAATCATCTTACAATGAAGGACAGCATACCATTGTCTGCACCCATTACTTACACAGGGTTTGATTCGGAGCAGTCAGCATAGACTTGTGAGTGGGAGATCATGCTCCCCAAATTTGTTAGAGTTCGTTGATGAAGTGACCAAGCAGGTTGATGAGGGCCGAGTGGTAACCATAGTCTCTATGGATATCAGTAAGGCCTTTGATAAAGTTCCACATGGCAGGCTGCTCTGGAGAGTTACATCACGTGGAATGCTGGGGAACTGGCCAATTGGATACACAGTTGGCTTGATGGTAGGAAGCAGATGGTTTAGTGGAAGGATGCTTGTCAGACTGGAGGCTGGGTCCATGGCTGTTTGTTGTCTATGATTTGGTTGAGAATGTACAAGGTATGATTAGTCAGTTTACAGATGACACTAAAATAAGTTACATGATCAGTGAGGAAGTTTATCAGAAATTGCAGCAGGACCTTAATCAGGCGGGAAGTGGGCCGAGAAATGGCAAATGGAATTTAATATAGATACGTGAGGTCTTGCATTTTGGAAACTCAACTCAAGTAGGAGTTGCACGGCGAATGGGAGGGCCTTAAGGGGTGTAGTGGGCAGAGAGACCTTGGTGTTCAGGAGCATGGTTCTCTGAGAGTGGAGTCACATGTAGACAGGGCAGTGAAGAAGGCATTTGGCACACTGACCTTCATCAGGCCGGACATTGAGTATGGAAGTTGGGATTTATGTTGCAGTTATGTTGCAGTTACAGGACTTTGGTAAGGCCGCACTTGGTGTATTCTGTTCAATTTTTATCACTTTGTTATAGGGAGCATTTTATGAAATTAGAAAGAGTGCAGAAGAAATTCCCATGGACGTTGCCAGGACCCAATGTTCTGAGTTATAGGGAGAGGTTGACAAGCTAGGACCTTTCCTATAGAGTGCAGGAGACTGAGGGGGGACCTTATAGAGCTATAAGATCATGAGGGGTATGGATAGGGTTAATGCTCTCAGTCTTTTTCCAAGGTGTAGAGAATCGAGGATGAGAAGGGATCAGTTTAAGGTTAGAGGGGAAGGAATAAAAGGGAACCTGAGGGGCCACTTCTTCACACAGAGGCTGGTACGTGGATGAGCTGCCAGCAGATGTGGTTGAGGGGTACATTAACAACATTTCAAAAGCATTTGGATAAATATGTGGATAGGAAAGGACTGGAAGGATATGGGCCAACTGCAGGGAAATGGGGTTAGCGTGGATGGACATTTACAAGGTGGAGTCGAACCCCTCTGTTAATTAAAACCAAACACCCAGAAAGGCTCGCCTCACCTCGTAATCTGTTAAAATATGAGCGACACAAATCTCCGACATTCCACGATTTAAACAAACATTCACAAATTAGTTTCTTAACTTTAGTAGTGAACACTGAACAACAACTATTCACAAATACAAGCCCTCTTTTCTTAGCTACTTACTATCTGTTTCCAACTCTGTAAAAATATGCTGTTCCACCAACCCCCATATTAAACATTACAATCTCAAGACCACACATTCTCTATCTTCCCCACTGTGCTCACTTCCAGCTGCTGATCTCCCTGGGTCACATTTTGTTTTACTGCAAGTAGGTTTGTCATGAACATGTATCTTTGATAGAGCGTGTTTGAGATGGCCAGTTAGCACTCCTGCTCTACAGCAGTTACTCTGCTGTGATGGCAGTAGCTCTCTCTCTAGTGTTCAAATGCCGAGTTCACTTACTCCACATGATACAATAATTCTCATAATGTGATTGCTTTCCAGCTGTCCAAACAATAGTATTCTAATTCAGTTGGCTTCTGGTATCCTGAGCATTATTTAAACTACTAATACGTCATCCCCACCTGCTTCACTCTATGCTGTGTCCTCTTCAGGTGCTGTTTAGTCACTCACCTACTCGGTCTAATCTCTCCCTCACCTCACATACATAATCCAAGTGTGAGATCTCCGACTTTGGTCCAGTCAATTTAGATTTAATAAATTCAAAGGATTTCACTTCATGTACGAAGATTAACTCAAAGGAAGTAAACGGAGTAGATTTTTGGGGCATCTTCGATGATAAGCAATTTACTGGGACACCTTTATCCCAATCATTTGGCCAATCCTGACAGTACGCTGTTAACATGGTCTTCAGTGTCTGATGCTAACTTTTTAATGCTCCCTGGGATTCAGGATGGGACGTCCTTGATTTGAAGTGCTGTATGCCTATGCTATCCATGACTTCCTTAAACAGCTGAGGGTAAAATGAGACCTTGGTCTGATTGAATCTCTCTGCGGAGCCCACAGCGAGTAAAAAAGCTACCAACTCCTCTACCTCCCTTTTTGCCTTAACACTCCATAATGGAATTGCCTCTGGAAATCTGGTCGACACATCCATTATGGTCAGCAAATGTTGGTTTCCACTTTTACTTTAGAAAGGGGAGCTCCACAATTAATCAGAACCCACGTGAAAGGTTCTTCGAATGCAGGAATTGGCAACAAAGATGCTGGTTGTTTATTGCCTGTGACTTACCGACCATTTGGCATGTATGATTGTAAAACAAAAATTAACTACATCCTTGAGCATTCCAGGCCACTAGAAATGCTTCTGCACCTAAGCTTGAGTCTTCCTTACACCTAGGTGACCACCTGCAGTTAGTTTGTGTGTTACCCATAACACGGTATGCTACCAGTCAAACGATCGAGTGCACTTGGCCCATTTCCCTTCTGCACTAACCTACCGTTTTTCTCCACGTTCAGGTTTCCTGCACCGTGACATCACACAGGGTGTCAGTTACCTGAACATCAACTCCTTTGTCTTTTTCTTTTATTTTTCCTTCCTGCTGTAACTTATGACAGTGGGATGTTGTTACTACACAGTCTGGAAAATTCCTGGATATATTTCTTTTAACTCCTCAGTTCCCTAGTTTTCATTTGACTTCTCCACCATAAGAGGTCTCTCCCACCTTGGATCCTATTAAATCGTTCACAAGAACAACTGTATTCCTGGAATGACACTTGTCACTCACTCTCACTGTTACTTCCCCAATCCTGATTTGGCACTCCAATGTGATGTTTCTGTCCCCAACCTGAATTTCTGTCCCAATTCCACAAATTATCACGCTCTTGAGTAACATGTCAGAAAGAGTGAAAATCCTTCCATCTCTTGCTATTAGGGGCTGAGAGAAAGTGAGGACTGTAAACGGTGGAGATTAGAGTTGAATAGTTTGGGGCTGGAAAAGCACAGCAAATCAGGCAGTAACTTAGGCAGGAGAGTTGACGTTTCAGGCACAAGTTCTTCATCAGATAAGTGGGGGGTAAGGGAGGGAAAAAGGGGTGAGAAATAAATAGGAGGGTGGGGGTGGAGCTGGGTGGAAGGTAGCTTGCAAGACGATAAGTAGATGCTGGTGGGGTGTGATGGTGATAGGTCGGGGAGGAGGGTGAAGTGGATAGGTGGTAGGACAGCTGGACCCCTCAAACTATACCGCATCAACATCGACTTCACCAATTTCCAAATCTCTCCTCCCACAACCTTATGCCAGATTCAACCATTCAAATTATTCCGCCCTCTTGAACTGTCTTAATTATCCATCGTGCTTCCCACCTATTCACTCCACCCTCTCCTCCGACATATCACTATCACTCCCACCTACATCTTCCTATCGCCCTCCCAGTGACCCTCCCGCGAGTCCAGCTCCTACCCTCCTATTTATCTTTCAGCTCCCTTGTTCCCCCACCACATTCCTGACGATGGGTTTATACCTGATATGTAGATTGTCCTGCTTTTCAGATGCTGCCTGATCTATTGTGCTTTTCTGGCACCTCACTTCTCAACTATTAGCAACTGAGCAGATCCCATATCTCAGAAAATTATAATTTATCGTCCTCCCCTGGAACCTCCCCGCCCCCCCCCCCCCCCTCACCTTCTGAGTAAACTTTATCCACAGAGGCGAATTCTTTATAGAGACCAGGCACTGACTCTGTACCTAGGCTGTGCACTCTCCTACAGCTCCTTGGAGACTTGGGGTCTTCTTTAACAGTTTCACTAATGCCACTGGCTTAGCCTCTTCTACCACATCTTTTCCCAAAGTGTCTTCCTTCAACCCCAGCACGGTGTGTCCCAGCTTACTGCAGTGAAAGCTCCTTTTCCCAGTGCCTTTCTTAAACCATCGGCACTGTAATGGTATTTGTTTCACTCCCTAATAGTGAGAACACCATAGGCCTTTCACCTCCTTTCAACCCCCTTGGGCTTCTATTTTCACCTATAGTAAACTATTGTGCGCTACTGTTCGCTTTGTAGTGTGTGATCTCCCCTTCTCCAGTTTCTATCCTTCACAGGGTGAAAATCCTCCCAGAAGCTAAATTTCATCTCATGCACCAATGCATATTTACCTGCCGTTTCTGCCACGCTTCTCACTTCTTGAAATTTCTATTCATTCACATGAATTTTTACCATCTCTGGAAGTGCGTCTTTAAACTCCTCCAGCAGAATAATCTCCCTTCGAGCCTCACAGGTCTTATCCATTTTTAAGGTCCGCACCGTCTACCAAAATGACTGTGTTAATTCTTTCAAACTCAACATAAGCCTGACCTGGTTCCGTCTCTATATTTCTGAACCTCTGCCTATATTCTTCTTGTACCAATTCATAACCAACCAAAATAGCCAGTTTGACATCTGACTAATCTCTTGACCCTCATCTGCCAGTGCTGCAAATACCTCACTCCTGTGCCCACCGGCATGGTCTGAATGAGCATTACCCACAAGTTCACTGGACACACCATCTGCTGAGCTATTTTGTTTTTCAAATGAATAAAAACAGATATTTACATTTTTCTCACCGAAATATGACAAGGTATTATCATAGCTGTATACATCCCTTCATCTCTATCCTGTTCATTTAACTTTCTTGTCTAATTCCAACTTCCGAAATTCAAATTATCTCTCTCTTTTTCCTCTCTTACCCATTCCCTTTGTTCTCTCTCTGTTTCCGTCCCTATTTTCACCTTCTAACTCCAGTTGCCAGATTTGCAATTTAAGTTTCTTTCTAACTCTACTGCAGTTGCCTGTTTCTCTGACACACCAAAGTGCTTGACCATCTCCGTTACAATTTCAGCTTCCTTTTGTCCCTGGTTAAACCAATTCCAACCTATTTGCTAATTATAAAAATATTCCTTGCTCTGACTTTGTAAACTTCCTTGGCAAATTTGGGAACCTCTTTAGTAATGTTAAAAAAACAATTCTTTCACTTTTACTTTAACCAACCACAAGTTAAAAAATTAAATGAAATTTCCTAACGGTTTTATGTGAAGATCCAGGTCACTAATTGCAATGTATTGGAATCTGCTGGGACCTTTTGTACCACAAATCTGTTCAAGTCTGTCCAAGTCCCAGCAAGGCCCCAAACTGTGATGACATCAATGTCAAACCCTCTGTTAATTAAAACAACACATCCAGAAAAGCTCGCCTCGCATCATAATCTGTTAAAAGGTGGGTGACAGAGAACTCCTAAATTCCACTAATTAACGAAAAATAATAATTTATATGTATGCAAGTTAGCTCACTGAGCATGAATATTTGTTTTCAGATGTTTCGTCACCATGATTAGGTGACATCATCAGTGAGAGTTTCCGCTGAAGCGCTGGTGGTTTGTCCTGTCTCTCTATTTATGGGTTTTTCTTCCCGAAGGTGGGTGATGTCATTTCCGGTTTTTTATTAGAAGAGAAGGTAGATAGGATCCAAATTGATGCATTTATTGATGGACTTCTGGTTAGAATGCCATTCCTCTGAGAACGTCCTTGCGTGTCTTCGTATGTGTGTGTGTTGTTCCAGTCAAAGTGATGTCCTTCTCTGTCTGTATTATGGAATATAGTGATAGTGGGTCATGTATTTTGGTGGCCAGTTGGTGTTCATGTATCCTGGTAACATGACAACAGGACCATTACAATGGCAGAAAAATGATTTTGTATACATTGTTTAATCAATGTGTGTGTGCAGATATTTTTCATATGTGCACAACACATTCTAAATGAACAACGGAGACACAGATATTGAAAAATGACGCACATGATGTATAAAATTTATAAAACATTATTTGATGCTCATGTAATGTGACATGTTCCCCTTCTCGCAGTGTTCCATCCTTTTCTGGAATTCTCTACTCTAACTTCACATTCTTATCAGGTTGTGTGTTGTACATTCTTTCTTCTGGTGTCCCAACGTATTTCCGTTAATCCCCTTTCTACTGGGACTTCAATATATTGGCCTGCTGGGTGCTTTCCAAAGCTAGTGTCTGTCATATCATTGGAGATAAAAATTCTGGCATCAGACCCACCATTTGAACACATTACTCTGTTATAAATGCACTGTAGAAAGTACCACAGCACACAGGAATTGCCAAAACATTGAGGGATGTGCATCTATTTCTTTCAATAACCTAGTTTACTCATTTTTCACATGTCCCCATCTATACCCTCTCTCTTGCTCTCTCTCTGTATCTAGTCAAAAAAATTGCCAATTATTCTTTATGTCCCATCTCTCAAAACACCTTATTTCGATTTATATCTATTGCTCTCTTCTTGATGTAATGTGATTATAATTGAGCAATATCACTACAAAGATATGAGGGAGAAGCTGGCTAAAGTTAATTGGAAGGGGAGCCAAGCAGGGAAGACCACGGAGCTACAATGGCAGGAATTTATGTTGGATAATTCGGAGGATATCAGAAATTCTCCCAAAAAAGATGAATCATATTCATGGGAGGACAAGGCATCCATGAGTGACAAGGCATCGAAGCAAAAGAGGAAACATACAATGTGGTGAAGATGATTGGGAATCTAGAGAATTCATTGGCTCTGAAACTACATCAGGCTGGCATCCCTGACACTGCAGAGTTCTTATTCATTGTCAGGGAGAGAAACAGAGGGAAACACATTCAACTTAAACCCAGAAGATGGGATTACTCAAGGAAAAAGATTCAGGTGAATTTAACAATTGAATAAAATCAGTTAAATGTTCTTACGGAATGTGTCAGATTGGAAACATGACCTCAGCAGAATGAGAATATGAAAATGCAAGTATTTCCACATCAGAAACCAGAGTAGGTCACTGAGTACAGGGCTGATGGGTGAATGAGTCTCAATGTTAACTAGGGGACAGAGAGCAGAATTGCATTTCAGATATTGCAGCTCAAAACTGCATATCCATGTAGTGCTGGAGACCACAGCAGCACGAGAAGCAGAATACCATTCAAGCACCACCTTTTATATTTTACCCAGGGATAATCTCCTCAGTCTGCAATTACAATCAACACGATCTATATATCAGTAATGACTGTGGGTGAACATGTCAGGGTCAGAACCACGTGAACCTAAACCTGCTTTTCGCATCAGAGAGAGGCAGGAGCTGGGCGGAAGTGAAGTCGGAGCGCAAGCCGGTCGGGAAGGTAAGTGATTGCTATTTAAGTGGAAGTGATTACGCCACAGTTGAAGAGGGTGAAGACATGACTGCCAAGCTGGTTCAGTTTGCTACGTTCTTGATGTGGGAGGTCAACGACTCTGGTGTGTCTGGCTTGTATAAGTGTGGAAAGTGTGTGCACGTTCAGCTACTGACAGAGCGTATTGCAGCACTGATGAAAGAACTCGAGGACCTTAGGCTCATCCGAGAGAACGAGATCCTTCTGGACAAGACCTTCGGCGAGGTTATTACACTAATCGTACCAGAAGAGAGCAGAGGAGAGCAGACAATGAGTAAGGCAGAGAGGAGACGGGTGCAAGAGACCCCGGGGGAAGTACCTGTCAGGAACAAGTTGAAACTTTTGGAAACAGTAGAGACAGATGACACTGCCAGTCCACGAGGCGGCCAGGTCTGTCAATCAAAAGTTGGCGTGGAGGCAGAGCAGAAGAGTCACACAGAGCCGTGGTAATAGGGACTCCATAGTGAGAGGAACTGACCGGGGTTTTTGTGGCAGCAGACGGGACTTAAGGATGGTGTGTTGCCTTCATGGTGCCAGGGTTAAAGACATCACAAACAGAGTGCAGGAAATCCTCCAGGGCGAAGGTGAAGAGCCAGAGGTGGTGGTATATGTCGGCACAAATGATGTCGGGAAGAAGAGGAGGAACATACTACAGCGGGACTTCGGAGAACAAGGAAGAAGGCTGAAAAGCAGGACGTCCAAGGTGGTTATCTCCGGTTTGCTTCCAGTTCCTAGGGCTGGTGTGGCCAGAAACAGGGAGATAATGGACTTGAACGTGTGGTTGGGGAACTGCTGCAGGAAGCAAGGATTTAAATTCTTGGATCACTGGGGTATATTTTGCGGGAAGCATAAATTCTACAAGAGAGACGATTTGCACCATCATAGGTTATGGACCAGCATTCTGGCTGGCAGGTCTGCTATTGCAACTCAGCTATGTTTAAACTAAGAAGCGGGGGGGGGGGTGGTGTGGGGAGGGGACAAACTGGATGTTTAAGAAGGAAATTGGAGGGAAAGTTAGAACAAGGGAAGTCAAGAAAGACAACTGTATCAATGAGGCAGGAAACTCAGAAAGAGATCATGCTGTAAGGTTGAGTGAAATAGGAGTTGATGGGAAGGGTCAGGGCAGTAACAAATTAAAAATACCATATATGAATGTATGAAGCATTAGAAATAAGATGGATGAGCTTGAGGCTCTTTTGGAAATTTACAGATACGGTATTGTGGGGATAACTGAGACGTGGCTTCAAGTGGACAGGGCTTGGGAAATTAATACTCAAGGCTACACGTGCTATTGTCAGGACAGAATGACGGGCAGAGGGGTGGGGTGGCCATGTTGGTAAGGGATGATATGCAGTCCCTTGCACGGGGGGACGTAGAATGAGGGGATGTAGAGTCAGTGTGGATAGAGCTCAGAAATACTAAGGGGAAAAATACCCTCTTGCGAGTTATCTACACGCCCCCAAACAGGAGTCTGGATGTCGGAAGTAAGTTAAATCAGGAGCTGAAATTGGCCTGTCGCAAATATGTTGCTAGATAAGTTATGGGGGATATCAACATGCAGGTAGACTGGGAGAATCAGGATGGTATTGCACCGCAAGAAAGAGACTTTATGGAGTGCCTCAGAGATGGATTCTTAGAACAGCTGGTGCTGGAGCCGACCTGGGAGAAGGCAATTCTGGATCTGGTATTGTGTAACGAACCAGAATTGGTCAGGGACCTCGAAGTGAAGGAGCCATTGGGAAGTAGTGACCATAATACAATCTGCAATTTGAGAGGGAGGGAGAGGGTACAATCGGAAGTGATAATTTTTCAGTTTAATAAAGGGAACTATTGAGCTATGAGGAGAGGAGCAGGCCAAAGTTCAATGGTGCAATACCTTAGCAGGGATGACAGTGGAGGAACAATGGCGTATATTTCTGTGCATAATGCAGAAGTTGCAGGATCAGTTCATTCCAAAAAGGAAGAAAGATCCTAGGAGGAGGCTTGGGTGGCTGTGGCTGACGAGGGAAGTTAAGAATCATATAAAGTTAAAAGAGAAAAAGTATAACATAGCAAAGATAAATGGGAAAACGGGGGACTGGAAAGAACAACAGAGGATTACCAAGAAGGAAATACGCAGAGAAAAAAATAGGTACTAATTTAAGATGGCTAATCATATAAAGGAGGATAGTAAAAGTTTTTTTTAGGTATGTGAAAGGCAAAAAAATGGTTAAGTCTAAAATTGGGCCTTGAAGACAGAAAGAGGGGAAATATTACGGGGAACAAAGAAATGGCAGAATAATTGAATTGGTACTTCAGATCTGTGTTCACTGGGGAAGACACAAGCAATCTCCCTGAGGAACAGTGGCTGAAGAACCTGAACTGAAGGGAATTTATATTTGCCAGGAATTGGTGTTGGATAGACTGTTAGGTCGGAAGGTTGATAAGTCCCCTGGGCCTGATGGTCTACGTCCCAGGGTACTGAAGGACGTGGCTGATAGACTGTTAGGTCGGAAGGTTGATAAGTCCCCTGGGCCTGATGGTTTACATCCCAGGGTACTGAAGGACATGGCTCGAGAAATCGTGGATGCGTTGGTGATTATTTTCCAGAGATCGATAGATTCGGGTCAGTTCCTGTGGATTGGAGGGTGGCTAAGGTTGTGCCACTTTTTAATGAAGGTGGGAGAGAGAAAGCAGGAAATTATAGACCAGTTAGTCTGACCTCAGTCGTGGGAAAGATGCTGGAGTCTACTATAAAGGATGAAATTACGACACATCTGGATAGTAGTAACAGGATAAGGAGAGTCAGCATGGATTTATGAAGGGGAAATCATGCTTGACTAATCTTCTGGAATTTTTTGAGGATGTAACTCTGAAGATGGACGAGGGAGATCCAGTAGATGTAGTGTACCTGGACTATAAGAAAGCTTTTGATAAAGTCCCGCATAGGAGGTTAGTGAGCACACTTAGGGCGCATAGTATTGGGGGCAAAGTATTAACTTGGATTGAAAGTTGGTTGGCTGATAGGAAACAAAGAGTAGTGATAAACGGCTCCATTTCAGAATGTCAGGCAGTGACCAGTGGGGTCCCACAGGGATCAGAACTGGGACCGCAGCTTTTTACAATATATGTTAATGATATAGAAGATGGTATTAGCAATAACATTAACAAATTTGCAGATGATACTCAGCTGGGTGGCAGGGTGAAATGTGATGAGGATATTAGGAGATTACAGGGTGACCTGGACAAGTTAGGTGAGTGGTCAGATGCATGGCAGATGCAGTTTAATGTGAATAAATGTATGGTTATCCACTTTGGTGGCAAGAACAGGAAGGCAGATTACTATCTAACTGGAATCAATTTAGGCAGTACAGAAAGATCTGGGTGTTCTTGTACACCAGTCAATGAAGGTATGCATGCAGGTTCAGCAGGTAGTGAAGAAGGCGAATAGCATGCTGGCCTTCATGTCAAGAGGGATTGAGTATAGAAGCAAAGAAGTTCTTCTGCAGCTGTACAGGGCCCTGGTGAGACCACACCTGGAGTACTGTGTGCAATTCTGGTCTCCAAATTTGGGAAAAGACATTCTGGCTATTGAGGGAGTGCAGCGTAGGTTGACGAGGTCAATTCCTGAGATGGCGGGATTACCTTACACTGAAAAACTGGAGCGACTGGGCTTGTATACCCTTGAGTTTAGAAGACTGAGAGGGGATTTGATGGAGACATATAAGATTATTAAAGAATTGGACACTCTCGAGGCAGAAAACATGTTTCTGCTGATGGGTGAGTGCTTAACCAGAGGACACAGCTTAAAAATATGGGGTAGACCATTTATGACAGAGATGAGGAGAAACTTCTTCACCCAGAGAGTAGTGGCTGTGTGGAATGCTCTGCCTCAGAGGGCAGTGGAGGTCCAGTCTTTGGATTCATTTAAGAAAGAGTTGGAGAGAGCTCTCAAGGATAGTGGAATCAAGGGTTATTGAGATAAGGCAGGAACAGGATATTGATTAAGGATGATCAGCCATGATCATATTGAATGGTGGTGCAGGCTCGAAGGGCGGAATAGCACCTATTGTCTATTGTCTATTTATGCTAACCCATTAATTTTACCGCACTTGAGCAACCGATCTGATCAAAGCTCCGCAGTCCTGCCACATTCAGTCATAAATGGTGATGGATGATTAAACAAATGACTGGAGGAAAGGGATCCACAAACATCCCCATCCTAGATAATGGAACAGACCTTCATATCAGTGTAAAAGACAAGGATGTAGTATCTGCGCCATCCTCAGCCAGAAGTGTTGAGTCGATGATCCACCTCACTCTCGCCATGATGCCCACAGAACCACAGTTGCCAGTCTTTAATCAATCTGATTCGCTGAACATGACATGAAGAAGCAGCCAATGGGACCTGACCCCATTCCTGCGATCAGACTGAAGACTTGTGCTGCACAACAAGCCGTGTCCCTGGGGAAGCTGCTTCATTCCAGCTCCATCTCTGACATCTCCCTGGCAATGTGGAAAATTACACAGCTATGTCCGGTCCCCTAAGAGGGGAATAATTACAATCTGACCGATTACCATTCCCTCGGGACAGTCACGATAGTCAAGTTGGTGGGAGTTCTTTTTGACAGAGCTGTCAAGCAGCACAGAAATAACTAGCTCAGTGTTGTCTCTGATAGGTCCCCATGTAGAGATGGGGCTGTTGTGGAAATGTCATTGGATTACTAATCCAGACCAGGCTAATGGTCTGGCAGCGGGTGGATGTTTAAAATAATTAATAAAATATTAAGATGCAAAATCTGGTGTCAGTAATATGACCTTGAAACCAATATCGATTGCAAACACGAATTTGCTTCCCCAAGGACTTTCAGGAAGTGAATCTCCCGTGCTTTCCTGGTCTGTCCTAAACGTGACTCCAGACACACAGATATATGATAAACGTTTCAATGGTCTCTGAGTCGGCCAAGCAAAATAATCTATTGTTTCAAACTGCTCCAAGCTCTTAAAGGATAAAACGAGACAGAACACCCGGCACCAGCCTCGGTATCGGAAAAGGGAACGGTAAACACAATCCTGTCGATATTGCAGAGACGTTCTTCCTAACATCTGAGAGTTTGTGACAACTTTCCCACAGACTACACAGAAACACCGGTAAAGGAGGAGGTTGTAAAACACATTGAGCCTCACCCATTCTAGGTCATGTTCAAACATCTCCTCAATGCACTTATCCCACACTATGAATATATCCATTAATGTGAGTAACCTTGGAGAGCTATAAAATAAGAAATGCAGTACTCCCTTTGGTCCATCAAGTTTGCTACCCAATTCAGCCTAACGATGGCTGGCCGTTTATTTCCACACCGTACTCCTGCTCTCCCACCATCCCTTTCCTGTCTCTAAATCCTTATTTATATACAGTGTCTTGGCTACCAGGTGTGAGCGAATTCCCCAGGGTCACCAGTGCCTGAGTGCAGACATTTATTCTCATCTCAATGCAGAGTGTCCTGTCTGTATCTAATACTTTGGCCCCTTGTTTTAGACATACCAGCCAGGGGAATTATCATTCCTGCTTCCAATCTGTCTCACCCTGTCCGAGTGTTATATATGTTACTGAAATCTCCACTCATTTTCCTAAAGCCCATGGAATACAGGCCTAGTTGCCCCAAACTCTGCTCCCACAACAAGCCTGTCATCCCAGAGATCAGTCTGGCCATCCTTCACTGCATTCCCTCAATGTCAGGTTTGTCCTTTATTAGGTAAGGAGACCAAAACTGCACACAATACTGCACAATGTTCGAGATGGGGTCCCAACAAGGCCCTGTACAGCTACAGTAAGAGACCCTTTTTGCTGGACTCAAATCCACCTGAAATGAAGGTCAATGCACCAGTTACCTTCCTAACTACTTTCTGTTCCTGCAATATTGTTTTCAGTGACTGGTGTACAGGGAGATCCAGATCATTTTCCATATTACAACTCCCCCCTTGGAGGGTCTGTGTACACTGGTCAACTGACCTCTGGGTTGAGACCTCACTGTGCAGCAGGGACCTTGGAGGGCCGCTCAGAAGGAAACAACAAAAAGGAGTATACATCGCTTTGTAGATCAACATGGTTCAAGCATAGGCTGCCAATCGCTTGTTCCCACCAAAGGGCACACCGTCACCTCTACCCACCTTACTCTCCATCTGCAACGTATTTGCCCATTCACTCCACTTGTCTCAGTCACCTTGGAGCTTTTCTTACAACCTCCTCGCCCACTCACAATCCCACATCCTTTAGTGCTGTTAGCAGGCTGGGATTTCATACCCGCAACCAAATGCTTAATGCGTTTTGTGAACAGCGGGGCCCGAGCACCGATCCCTGCGATACCTCAGTAACCTTCCTGTGTTCATTTTATTTTTCTGATTTATTTATTTCGTGAATCTGGGTGTCACTGGCTGGGCCGGCATTTATTGCCCGTCCCTAGTCGCCCTTGAGCAGGTAGTGGTGAGCTGCCTTGTTGGGTTGCTGCAGTCCACCTGTCCCACAATGCCATTTGGGAGGGAATCCCAGTATTCTGACCCAGTTGCAGTGAAGGGATGGTGATATATTTCCAAATCAGGATGGTGAATGGCTTGGAGGGGAACTTGAAGATGGTGGTGTTCCCATACATCTGCTGCCCTTGTCCTTTTGGATAGACGTGGTCGTGAGTTGGGAAGAGGGTGTCTGAGGATCTTTGGTGGACCATTTCAGTGCAGATTGTAAAACACTGCTGCTGCTGAGCGTTGATGGTGGAGTATTGTGGATGAAACGACACTCAAACTGGCTGTTATGCCCAGAATGGTATCAAGCTTCTTGAGTGTTGTTGGGTCTGCAATCATCCAGGAAAATAGGGAGTACTCTCTCACACTTCTGACTTATGCATTGTAGATAATGGACAGGCTTTTGGAAGTCAGGATGTGAGTTACTCGCCGCAGTATTCCTTGCTTCTGACCTGCTCTTGTAGTTACTGTGTTTATGTGGGCGAGTCTAGTGAGTTTCTGAGCAATGATTATCCCCCAGGATTTTGATACTGGGGGATTCAGTGATGGTAGCACCATTGAATGTCAAGGGGCAGTGTTTAGATTGTATTTTAGTGGTGATGGTCACCGTCTGGCATTTGTGTGGCCTGAATATTACTTGCCACTTGTCAGCCTGGATACTGTCCAGATCTTGTCTCATTTGGACATGGATTACTTCAGTTCTGAGGAGCCACAAATTTGCTGAACATTGTGATATCATTGGCGAACATCCCCACTTCTGACATTATAATAGAGGCAAGCCATTGATGAAGCAGACCTGAAGATGCTTCGGCCTAAGCCGCTGCTCTAGAGATTCCTACAGACTTGTCCTCGAGCTGAGTTGACTGACCTTCATCAGCCATGACCATCTTCCTATGTGTCAGGTACGATTCTAACGAGCGGGGAGTTTAACCCGGATACCCATTGATTCCAGTTTTGCTAAGGTCACTTGATGCCACACTTGGTCGAAGGCAGCTTTGATTTAAAGCCCTGTCACTCTCACCCCACCTCTGGAATTCAGCGCTTTTGTCCATGTTTGAGGGAATGAGGTCAGAAGCTGAGCGGCTCTGGTAGAGTCCAAACTGGCGTCATTGACCAGGGTATTGCTGAGCAGGGTGCTGCTTGAAAGCACTAACACCTTCCATGATAGAGAGTAGACTGATGGGTTGGTAATTGGCCGGATTGGATTTTTTCTGCTCTTTATGCATAGCAGGTATTTGGGTACTTTTCCATACAATCGGGTAAATGTCGTTGTTGTAACTGTATGGCAACTGCTTGGCTAGGGAAGTGGCAAGTTCTAGAGCACATGTTTTCAGTGCTATTGCCAGAATGTAGTCAGGGTATGTACCCTTTGAAGTATTCAGTGTCTACAACCGTTTCTGGATATTGCATGGATTAAATGGAATTGCTGATGACTGGTAACTGAATTACAGAGGACCACTGAAGGAGGCCAAGATGGATCATGCGCTCAGCATTTCTTACTGAAGATTGTTGAGTATGCATCAACCTTATCTTTTGCAATGAAGAGCTAGGATATTGCATCATTAATGATGGAGATATTTGTGGAATCTCCTTCTCCAATGACTTGTTTAATTGTCCCTACCATTTCTCCACGAGATGTGGAAGAACTGCAGAACTTAGATCAGATCCGTTGCTTTTGGGATCACATAGCTCTGTCTCTTACATACTGATTATGCTGCTTGGCCCACATGTTGTCCTGTTTGGTGGTTTCGTCAGGCTGTCCCCTCATTTTCAGGAATGGCTGGTGCTGCTCCTGCACACTCCATTGAATCAGGGTCTATTCTCTGGCTTGAGAGTAATTGTTGCAAGGGGGATATGGCAGGCCATGAGATTGTGCGGGAGTCCAATTCTGCTGCTATTGATGACTCACAACACCATATGAAAACCCAGGATTGAACTGCTAGATCTGTTCGAAGTCTGTCCCATTTAGTACAGTGATAGTGCCACCCAATATGATGGAAGCTATTCTCAATGTGAAGGTGTGACTTTGTCTCCATAATGACTATGCGATGGTCACTCTTACAGATACTGTCATGGAGAGATACTTCTGCAACTGGCAGATTAGTACGAATGAAATCAAATATGTCTCGTTAGTTCCTTCACCAACTGCGGCAGACCCAGTCTAGCAGTTATGTTCTTTAGAACCCGACCAGTTCGATCTGTAATGCTGCAGCTGAGCAACACTTGGTGGTGGACATTGCAATCCCCCACCCAGAGTACAACCTTGTGTCCTTGCCACGCTCAGGGCTTCCTCCAAGTGTTGGTCAGCATGGAGGAGTACTGATTCATCAGTTAAGAGAGACTGGTACATGGTAATCAGCAGGAGGTTTTCTTTCCCATGTGTAAACTAACGCCACGAGACTTCATGGGATACGGAGTCACTGTTGAGGACTCCCAGAGCAATTCCCTTCCAATTGTATCCCACTCCGCCATCACTTCTGCTGTATCTGTTACTAATTCTAATAACTACTAATAATTACTAATTCAAAGTTTGTGAGAAGATTTATAGCTCGGGTGCCTGTTGTTGTGGTTCTGTTCGCCGAGCTGGGAATTTGTGTTGCAGATGTTTCATCCCCTTTCTAGGTGACATCGTCAGTGCTTGGGAGCCTCCTGTGAAGCGCTTCTGTGATGTTTCCTCTGGCATTTGTAGTGGTTTGTCTCTGCCGCTTCCTGTTGTCAGTTCCAGCTGTCCGCTGCAGTGGCTGGTATATTGGGTCCAGGTCGATGTGCTCATTGATTGTGTCTGTGGATGAGTGCCATGCCTCTAGGAATTCCCTGGCTGTTCTCTGTCTGTTCTGCTGGTGAGACAGGAGATATCCGGGAAGGTGATGGGGTGTCTGGCATATAGTCATACTCACAGAATCATATCTTACAGACAATGTCAGGCTGTTGTTTGACGAGCCTATTTATTTCTATTTACTTCTTCCTGCCAGCTGTCCCATTCTGGAAACATGGTCATATATTCGCCCCAATCCACTCAGATTTTATTTTGCAAACTAGCTTTACCAAAACTTTCCTGAAAATCCAAGTACTTGTCTCCCAGACCGTTTCTCAAACATAATCCCCATTTCATAAATCAGTGTTACCGTTGTCTGTGACCATTATTTTCAGTCCCAATAATTTCTCCTAAATCTTTTATTTACTATGTTCTATGCTCCATGTACTCGAACCTTTTTGCCACACCCGACTTGGTTTTCCTCGTATTGTTTGAAAGTTTTGTGAAGACAGACCTGAAGTAGCTGTTTCATTGTTCTGCCATTTCCGTTACCCATTCTCCATTCTCTGGTTTCAGATTGTAAGCAAGCTGCACTTGTTTTCTCATACTTCTCACATTGACATGATTTGACGAGCTATTATAGTTCACTCTTATAAACTTTGTGAATATACTCTTCAGAAACCCATCAATTCCTGCCTTTTGCTCCTCAATAATTTACCTTCCACACCATATACTCACAGGAGCATAGACCAAGAGAAATACAGCACAACCTATATTAGTCCCACTTTGAAACAACAGGCCCATAGCAGGAAATGTTATGACACTTCCAAGTGCTCGTCCAAGTACTTTTTGATGGTTATGAGGCTACCTGTGATACCTCCGCTCTCAGGAAGTGAATTCCAGACCCTAACAGCTTCTAGGCGAAGAACAAACCTCAATTCTCTCTAATTCTCAAACCCTTCACTTTAAAAGTGTTCTAGTTTGTTCTCAACTCTCTGACTAAAAGGAGCAGCTGCTGTTTATCCACCCACGTCCATGCTTCTCATAATCGTTGCCTTCTGAATCACATCCCCTCAGCCTTCTCTGCTCCAATGTAAACAACCCGAGCTTATCCAGTTTCTCTCCATAGCGATATGCTCCATCCCAGGGAACATCCTGATGAATCTCCTCTGCATACCATCCAGTACAATCATACCCTTCCTTTTAAGTGGCTTCCAGAGCTACATACAGTACTCCATCTTGACCTAACCAATGCTACGTATATTTCTTATAATCTACACCCCGATTGATTAACGCTGCACCCAAGGTCCAGTTCTTAGCTAGTCCATTACCCTGCTCAGTCCCATTCAGTGATGTGTGGAGAAGAACGAACTGAGCTTCCCAATGTGCCATTCATTGATTACTCCCCTGTCTGGTCCTTCTTCCACAGTGCATCACCTCATATTTATCAGGGTTACGTTTCATCTGCCATTGATCTGACCATCTGACCATTCCATCTGTATCTTTCTGTAACATAAGACCTTTCTCCTCATTGCCAATCAACCAGGCAAACACAAACTTGCTTATCACAATCCCCACCCCTTTCACCCAACCCCTTCATTCACATCTGCACCATTTATGAAAACCACAAATAATAAGGGAAACAGCACTTATCCCTGTGGTACACCAGGGGACACTGGTCTCCAGTCACACAAACCGCATTATCCCACCACCCTCTGACCCCTGACACTAAGAAACTTTTCGTTGTAACTTGTCACGTTATCCTTGATTCCATGAGATTTTACTTTATTTTAAAGTTTCCCATATGGGGCTTTGTCAAAGGCCTTGCTGCAATACTAAATAAGTGACCTCCTCAAACTAATTCAATCAAATTCATTAGATTTGACTTCCTTCTGATAAAATCATGATGATTATCCCTGATCCGATCTTGCTACTCTGATTGGAGTTCAATTTTATCCTTCCGTGTTTTCTCCAGTAGTTTCCTTAACTGTGAATTAATATTCGTTCAACTATACTTCCCTGGTCTATCTCTACCACCCATACTGTGAAGTTATAAATCACACAACACCAGGTTATAATCCAACAGGTTTAACTGGAAGCACACTAGCTTTCGGAGCTTCGCTCCTTCATCAGGTGATTGTGGAGGACACAATTGTAAGGCACAGAATTTATAGCAAAAATTTACAGTGTGATGTAACTGAAATTACACACTGAAAATTACCTTTACCATGTATTGAGTCTTTCATCTGTTCGAATACCATGATAGTTTCACTTCTTTCGTGTGTAAATCAAAAACAACTTTTTTGTAAAAAAAAAGTTGCTTCCTCAGGTTAAATGTAACAATTGGTGTTAGCTAGACAATATGTCGAAGGTGTTAGCGCTCTGTCTATGCCATGATGTTTAGATGATTCTAATCTAAAAAGTGAGATAACAGAGTTTTACACTAATTCATGCAGTTTTTGAGCAAAGTATAATGTACTCTGCAATTACAAATTCACCCCACAAAATATATTGTGCTTGTGGATCTTTGTGTCAGTCTGTTTGTGTGTCTGTCTGGGTTGGAGGTTGTGAGTGTGAGAGAGAGTGTATATGTGTGTAGTGAGTGTAGAGTGCCTTAAGTCTGTGAGGGGTGTAGGTGTGAGTGTGGGAGAGTGTGTGTGTGTGTGTCTGGGCTGGGGGGTTGTGTGTGTCTGTGAGAGAGAGGGTATATGTGTGCGCATGAGTGTAGAGTGGCCTATGTCTCTGAGAGGATGCATGAGTGAGTGTGGGAGGGTGTGTGTCTGTAAGAGTGTGTGTGTGTGCCTTCCGTGTGTATATATGTGTATAGGAGTGGCTCTGTGTTTGTGTAGTGTGTGTGTGTGTGTGTGTAGACGTGTCTGTGTGTAGATGTGTATATAGTGCAATGGTCGTCACCTGTAGTGTGACATGAACATAAGGTGCCGGTTGAGGCCCTCGTTATGTGTATGGAACTTAACCATCAGCCTCTGCTCGGCCACTTTTCCCTGTTACCTGTCCCGAAGTTCGGCTTGGAGGATGGTCACCTGAAGGTCCGCGGTCAAATGCCCTGGACCACTGAAGTGTTCCCCAACTGCGAGGCAACACTGCTGTCTGTTGATTGTTGTGCGGTGCCAATTCATCCATTGCCGTGGCCTTTGTTCGGTTTGTCCAATATACCATGATTCAGGGCATACTTGCCTGCTACGTATATGATACACAACGTTGGCTGAGTCACATGAGAACCTGCCACGTACAGAGTGGGAGGTATCCCCATGTGTAATGGTGGTATCCATCTCCGCACTCTGACACATCTTGCAGCGCCTACCTTGACAGGGTTGTATGGAGTTGTCCTGAGAGCCGGGCAATGTGCTCTGAACAATGATCTGTTTGAGGTTTGGCGGTTGTTTAAAGGCAAGCAGTGGAGGTATGGGAAGGTCTTGTCGGGGTGCTCATCCTCATTGATATTGAGTTGCAGGTCACCAAGTACATGGTGCAGTTTTTCAGCTCCTGGGAAGTACTGAACAACGAAGGGTACCCTGTCGTTTGCAGCACATGTCTATCTCCTAAGGAAGTCATTGTGGTACCTTGCTGGGGCAACCGACAGGGTACCCTTCGTTGTTCAGTACTTCCCAGGAGCTGAAAAACTATGCCATGTTCTTCGTGACCTGCAACACATTATCTACGAGGTTGAGCACCTCGCCAAGACCTTCCCCACACCTCCACTACTTCCCTTTAAACAACTGCCAAACCTCAAACAGATCATTGTTCGTAGCAAGCTGCCCAGCTCTCAGGACATCTCCATACAACCCTGTCATGGTAGGCGCTGCAAGACGTGTCAGAGTGTGGACATGGTTGTCATCATTACATGTGAGGACACCTCCCACTATGTACACGGCAGGTACTCATGTGACTCAGCCAACATTGTCCATCTTATACATTGCAAGCAAGGGCGCCCGGAAGTATGGTACATTGGGGAAACCGAGCAAAGGCTATGGCAAAGGATGAATGGGCTCCACACAACAATCAACAGACAGAAGTGTTGTCTCCCAGTTGGGGACACTTCTGTGGTAAAGGACATTCGACCTCGGACCTTCAGGTGACCATCCTCCAAGGCAGACTTCGGGACAGGCAATAGCGAGAAGTGGCCAAACAAGGGCTGATAGCTAAGATCAGTACCCATAGGGAGGGCCTCAACCAGGCCCTTGGGTTCATGTCATACTACAGGTGACCACCATTGCACTATATACACGCACCGACACACCTACACGCACGCACGCACACACACACACACACACACACACACACACACACACAGAGTCACTCCTGTACACACACATACACATGGACACATATATGCACAGACACGCACACTGACATTCGCACACAGCCTTACAGACACACACACTCCCATACTCACACATGAATACTCTCAGAGACTTAGACCACTCTACACTCATGCAGGCACATATATCTTGTCTCTCACAGACACTCACAAACCCCCACCCCAGACACTCCCACGCCTCACATATGCACCCCCTCACAGACTTAAAACACCCCACATCACTACACACACATATACACACCGTCTCACACTCACAACCCCCAACCAAGACAAAAACACCACGCACAGGCAGACAAAGACCCACATGCGCACAAATATTTTGTGGGGTGAATTTGTACTTGCAGTGTTACATTGTACTTTGCTCAAAAACTGCAGGAATACAGTAAAACTCTGTTATTTGACTATTTAGGTTAGAATCGATCTAAAAGCATGGCATAGACAGAGAACACAGGGCGCTAACACCTTCGACATATTGTGTAACTAACCCAATTGTTACAGTTAACCTGAGAATGCAACTTTTAAAATATGGTTTTTTGATTTACACACGGAAGAAGCGAAACTATCATGGTATTCGAATAGATGAAAGACTCAGCAGACAATCAAGGTAATTTTCAATGTGTAGCTTCAGTTACATCATACTGTAATTTTTTGCTATAAATTCTGTGCCTTACAATTTTGTCCTCCACAATCACCTGATGAAGGTGCAGCGCTCCGAAAGCTAGTGTGCTTCCAATTAAACCTGTTGGACTATAACCTGGTGTTGTGTGATTTTTCACTTTGGACACCCCAGTCCAACACCAGCATTTCCAAATCATGATTACTGTAAAGTGGGATCGTATTAATCGTTCTCCAGCACTCTGGCACCTCCCCAATGGTCAGATTCTAAATAAAATTAATGTTAGAGGTCATCTCGCCACGTTATTCATGCTCTTCTCAAGCATTATTGTGAGATTTTCTCCAGATCTCCCGTTATGCATGTGGAGTAGAGAAGGACAATGATTTTAAACAATGCTGTGTATTACCCCAGAGAGCTGAGACTGCTCTAAACTGGATGGGACCCTTTCAGCAGCCTGCTAATGTTTTTGCTGCCTCTGTACAGGATCTTAGTGAGATCACATTGGAGTAGTGTGTAAAGAATTTTTCTACTCAATGAAGAAAGTGTATTGTTATTTTGGAAGGAGCTCAGAGATAGTTCCCTCAACTGATTCCTGCAAATAAGGTGTCTTAGGATGGAGAGATAGCAGGAAAGTGGTACAGAGGCCGCGATAACATCAGCCATGATTGCATTCAATGGCGGAGCTGGTTCGAGGGGTTGGATTCCTGACTGATGCTCCTCGTCCATACTCAGCCTTTCGACCGTGTTACACAGTATAGAGGGAGGACTGTCTATCAAACAGGAAGCAGGCTCTCTGGATAAGTCAGTCTTAATCAGTTTGTCAGAACGTCACCAGTGGAGTCACACAGTGACTAGTGCGGGCACCTCAACTATTTACAATCTACATCAATGATCAGGAGGTTGGAACAGATATACATATACTGAGTTTGGTGATGTTGCTTGGATAAGCAAGAGATTAAATTATCAAGAGAGGGTGGAGTGTCTGCAAATAGGTACAGAAAGTTAAAGACAATGGATAATAATCTGGCAGGTGGAATACAACATAATATAACCTGTAATCTCATTTAAAGGAATAATGGAAGGCAGTATCTTACTGAAATGGAGAGGGATTACAGGACTTCGTGATACTGTGTACTGGGGAGTTCACAGAGACCCGTTCAGCATGAAAGGTTTTGCTCCATCCCTGATGGTCTGCTCATTGACAATCCGAGTGACCCCATTGCTCTCTGTACACATGGAATACTTTTGATGTGGTTGGTTGGTGGTGGGGATGGTGTTTTGAAACGTGTAGTAAGGGGATGGCCTTAATCCAAGATACAATTATTCCTTTCTATATGGAGACCCGTAGACGATGGGAATGGCTGCCTGCTTCTGAATGAAGGAACTATGGCTGCTTTCAGGACAGGGGTATTCACCAACATAATATACTGTGCATGGACACACTGTAACATTAATAGATTGAGAGCTCCTTCAGTTCCTCTACCTCTCCCCATGTAATGGCTACTCTGCAGATACCATGTACACCTTCGGGAATCTCACTATACTGGGAAAATAAGGATACACCTGGCAGCTTCCCGCTGACGGAGAAGCAATGTATTGATCTCATCCACCATATACATCCTCCATCACCGAATGGTGACATTGATGTTGAGATACTGGGAGAAGACGGAGCTGTCACCGACTCCGGCCTGGAAAGTTTCGGATTACAGAAGCTGAATGAAACTGTGAGCCTAATAGCCACCGGCAGCACCGTCTTCCCCCTGGCGTGAAGCTGCAGGTCATGTTGAAGAAGGTGACACCGCTCTGTGACCAGCTCCTTGTTCAGTCCAGATCCCCTCATACTCTGTTCCTGGGTTAAGTGTAACTTGGAAAGCTGTTCCTGGAAAACCTGGAGTGGATACAGCAGATCCCTTTCCCAACACACACTCACTCCGTGGTTTCAGAGCTTCCCCTGTCTGCAGCCTCTGCTCCATTTGGTGTTCATGTTACACACCCAGATGCTGTTACCACAGTCCCCATGCACCATCCAAAGTTGGGTCACCAAATCCTCCGGTCTCCCTGAATGTCTGAGGCAGGTCACAGCACAAACCCCAGCAACCCATCCCCAGCAACTCCACTAACGCTTCACAACAGGAGTACCCTTCGGCTACAAATATTGTGGACCAGACCAGAACCCCGCAAAAATATTTTTAAAAGGCCACTTAGACCCACACCTTTCCTTATTTTAAAGAGAGATGTGAAGTGCGTTTTCCAGATATGTTGTGACTGGTCAAAGCACTCGACATTAAGCCAAATATAATCTATTCAAATGTTTTAGTTAAAATACAGTCAAAGAAAATTTTGGGAGAGCTTATATGTTGGTACACTTACACAAACAATAGATACCGTACCTTCTTGGCATACACTGCTTGGCACAAAGATCAATTCAAAAACAGATTCTTACATGCAGTTTTTTGATCCAGGAAAAATCAACATCAAAAACCATCTCAGAGAGAAAAGCAGCTAGGGATCATGTATTGAAACTTCGAACCTTGCTGGGATCTACAACAGCTTCTGAATGCTGCAGCCAACAACAAAACGAGAAACCTTACTCTGGGAGAGCTGACCACTGCCCTTCCATTGTTATCACCGTTTTAATAAAACCTAAAGGCCTCCTCAGTTATTTACTTAAACTGTTTTCAGACAGCAGTTCCGCACCTCTGCGTTTAAAACCTCTCTTAAAAAAAACAAGAGAAAATAACCTTTTTATAGTGACAGTACCCTCACAATTCCACCTTTAATAAAATGATCTGTCAATATACAAAGATGGATTCATTTTAGACATCCTAACCTTCCTCTATTAGTAGCAGATAGAAAGGATCGTGAAGAAGGTGTTTGGTATGCTTTCCCTTATTGGTCATAGTATTGAGTACAGGAGTTGGGATGTCATATTGCTGCTGGACAGGACATTGGTTAGGCCACTGTTGGAACATTGCATGAAATTCTGGTCTCCTTCCTATCGAAAAGATGTTGTGAAACTTGAAAAGGTTTAGAGAAGATTTACAAGGATGTTGCCAGGACTAGAGGATTTGAGCTATAGGGAGAGGCTGAACAGGCTGGAGCTAATTTCCCTGGAGAGTCGGAGGCTGAGGGGTGACCTTATAAACATTCACTAAATTATGAGGGACATGGATAGGATAAATAACCAAAATCTTTCCCTGGGGTCGGGGAGTCCAGAACTAGAGGGCATAGGTTTAGGGTGAGAGGGGAAAGATATCAACGAGACCTAAGGGGTAACCTTTTTCATGCAGAGGGTGATACGTGCATGAAATGAGCTGCCAGAGGATTTGGTGGAGGCTGATACAATATAAGAGGCATTTGGATGGGTATATGAATAGGAAGGTTTTGGAGGGATATGGGCCGGGTGCTGGCAGGTGGGACGAGATTGGGTTGGGATATCTGAGGGCATGGACGGGTTGGACTGAAGTGTCAGCTTCCATGCTGTACATGTCTATGACTCTGTGATTCTATCACTGCAGTGTGTGTGTGTGTGTGTGTGTGTGTGTGTGTGTGTGTGTGTGTGTGTGTGTGTGTGTGTGTGTGTGTGTGTGTGTGTGTGTGTGTGTGTCTATGTGTGTATATATATATATATATAATATTGATTCTGACCATATTAATGGTCGCAACGAGATTCGATTTCAATCATTTTACTCCTGCCACAAAATGCCTTTGTCTTTCTTCATCCACGTCTCCAGAATGTGTCAAAACTTAGTTTTCTCGCCCTGTCACCTGTACAATTTTAAGTTGAATGACAGCAATAATAAGCTCAATCGAAACAGACTGGTATTTTTTCACCTGAATGCCCCCAAAGTTTTAAGGAATCACGATCAGTGATAAAGACTTGTCTCATGTATATTATTCACAATTTAAATGCTGAAATGTTGTAACGCCAACACCAAGCTCAAGGACTCTTCCCCCATTGTAGAATAAATCTGTTGATGTTTCCACTGGACACTCCAACCACACGTTACATAATGGAGCAACCCTCACATCTCTCCAATAGTCCTTCTGAATGACATAGCTCCTCATGTCTCAGCATAAAAGAAATACATACTTCTGTACCTCTTAATGCTATAACCTCTTTTCAAATTGAATTCGAGCCATTTCCAAAGGGTTTGATGGCGGTTCCACCAAATGTAATTGCCGAGCTATAGCTGTAATTATCTCTCATTTTCTCACAGACAAACACAACCCCAACTCCAGCTTATCTGTCAATTCCTCCAGCTTTGCCTTCATTACCTTTTGTAAAAAACCCCAACTTCACTTCTTCCACACCCAGAGAACTCTCAGTGACTGAAAGAATCTTTATACACAAAACAAGTTTTAAACGAACTGAATTCAACATCTGCAACAACTACCATACTTGACCTTTGAACCCACTAGTCTCCATTGCGTCCTCTCCAGTGTCTGCATGAGAGCATTCTGGATGCTCTGGTTTCCTCCCACAATCTAAAGATGTGCATATCAGGTGAATTGGCCATGCTAAATTGTTTGTGGTTTTCAGGGATGTGTGGGTTAGATGCCTTAGTTGGGGAAAATGTGTAATAATAGGGTAAAGGAATGTTTTTGGGTAAGTCACTTCTCGAGGGTCAGGGTGGGCTTGTTGGGTCAAATGGCCTGTTTGCACATTGTAGGGATTGTACTTGTAAACCCAATTTGGTGTTATCGATTTAGAACCAGACAAGAAACCCCTGTTTGCTATAGACCAACCAGACTGCCTCAAACTATTTCAAGAAAGTCGCTTGGATGCCAACATTTTCTTATTTTAAAGGCAGATGCGAAGTGGGAGTTCCAGATATGATGCTACTAGCCAAACCACTCACCATTAATTAAAACACAATATATTTAAACACTGTAATGAAAATCCATACAAAATGAAGAGGATTTGAGAATAACTTAACTATTGGAAACCTTAACCGAACAATGGATACAAAACCGTCTACAAATGACCTGTTCCAATATACTAACATCACCTAAACACACTCCATGGTAACAAGGAACATTCAGACATGCAGTTCTCCAGTCCAGGAGGAAACAGCATCAAGTGAAACTTCAGAGAGAATAGCAGTTAGGGATAATTTACTAAAACTTCCAACCCTTCTGGGACACAAGCATCTAATGACTTACAGCTATAAGGAAAAAAACTAGAAAGACTGGTCTATGCGAGCTGGCCATTGTTACTACCATTTATTAAAAACCCAAAAACCCTAAAAGTTATTTACTTGAGATGTTTATAGTCGGCAGTTTGGACTTTAAGATCTCTTGTTAAAAAAAATAAAATAACCTTTTTTAAAAAAAAATGTGACAACATTGTCAGACAATTTAGATGCCTGCTCCTTTAGTCAATGGGCTTCCCCGTGTTACTGATCCCAAGGTCACCTGAGTTGGCAAACACAGGTACACTCCAAGTTACAAGGATGTGTCGCATAACTTCTGAAACACGCCTGTCCATGGGCCATCACATGGGACATACCGGGGAGTGAAAAACAGCCGGACACACACCATTTCATTGTTTCTGAGCTACAAAATATAGCCAAAAATCAAGGCCAGGGAAAGATACAGAGGGACAGAGATTCACAGTAAAGACAGAAACAGGCAGTTAATTAACTGGAAGGAGGTTGTGGAAATATGGGGAAAAAGACAGCAGTGGGACTAACTGAAGAATTGAGATCTTCGAGAGTAAAATTACAAGAATGAGAACATTGAATAAAGGCATTGTCAGATCAGCTAAAATGGTTTGTTATATTAAATTCTGAATTTGCTTCACAGAACACCACAAACAACATAAACTGGGACAAGATGACAGCCCAGCATGGAGGGCTGTGCAGACCATGCTAGTGTGTTGCCCAGTAAACTGCATTATCTGCCCAGCATGGAGAGCATGTGCTAACTATACTCGCATCAGGTTACTGTTTCCAATGAGAGTGCAAGCGTGTGCGTGATTGGCATGGTTAAATGAGAAACTCATTGAGAAGACTCGCACATGGAGGAAACTATTATAATTACAAACAACTGGGAGGCTTTTGGACAATCGACAGAGAGAGAACGAGAGAATTTTCATGGACAGATGAGGTAAAGTGTTTGAAAATGTTCAAATAAAGGCATTGCGTTGAAAATAACAATATACATCCGCATGCACATGAATGACAGATGGATGGGAGTTTGGTGTGAGTTCGAATCAGATTTGCTTCAACAGGTTTGAAGCCAGGAGCGTCAGCAGCAGATTATTAACTTCATTAAGATTGTATTTTATAACTCAAGGTTCAAACTAGAGATGGAATAAGCCAATGAGATACATTGTGGAGTGGTGAGTATTTCAAGCTAGAAATGGACAGTGCATGGTGTCAGGAATCAGCTCATGGTCAAAGGGATCTCAACAGTTGTGACTTGTCTGCTTCAGCCGCAGATATTGGCCAGGTATGGGTTGGAAACACTGGAAGGAAGTGGAGTTTGTAACCAGAACAGCAGACAATGACCTCTATGCTCTTAATATTTAAATAACAAAGGCGAAGATACAATAAATTGTGGTTCGCAGGTGAAACTGAGTAGGTCAACATCGAGACCCATGAGTGACATTGCCAGAGCCGAGAGAGGCAGTAATTGAACACCTTCATTGATGTTAGTGGTGGTCTGTAGAGTAAATATCTGGATTCAGAGTTTCAACAGGAACAATAATAGTGACAAGAAGTGTAGACTATATGAAAGAACAGTAATACAGTCATAACTAGTTTATAGAAGAAAAAAATGGACAGTGACACTTACCAGGAACACCAACGATAGCCAGGAAGGGATAATAAAAATATTGAATAATGCGAAGAGCGTAATAGATCCGTGATGATAATGGCGACCAATAATATGGAGAAAGATACCAAATATAATCGGATAAACTCATGTCTATGGTTGGAATATTCCAGTCGAATGTTCCCAGATTCTGATCCATGTTTGGAACATTCCAGTCTAATGTTCGCATATTTTGATCCATTGTTGGAATATTCCAGTCTAATGTTCTCAGATTCTGATCCATTGTTGAAACATTCCAATCTAATATTCTCAGATACTGATCTCTCCTCCCCCTCTCTCTCTGGATCTGCTGATCCCTGTCAGTGCTGTCGGTGATGGCCCCGCTCATACTATGGGATAACACAATAAAAGGCGCCCAATTATTCTTAAAAGATGAAAACCCTCCACTGGGATAATTAGAATCCATGGAGATTGGCATTAATCACAGTCACTGAACAAATTGGATCAGTTAACCAGTTCCATACATCACTTTTCATATCACTATAAAAGGGAACATTTACTGGTTTTGGAAGGAATGGATGAGGGTTGCTGTGAGATGGACCATAAATCTTTCAATTTTTATTTCTTTTTCCTTGCATACGAGATTATTAACAGAACACTGCAGGGGTCTATATGTGTTCCACTCTGTTTATGAAAGGAAGCAGTTATAAAATAACACATCGGCTACGTTAAAAAAAACGTCGGGTGGGCAAGTTTCTAGATGCCTTAACCTACAGTATGATACTCATTGACCAGTGTGAGGCTACACCGGATTTTAAGTGCCCTGTTTTCAAATCCTTTCATAACCTTGAGACAGAGCACTGAGACTGCTGCTCAGCAATAGTCCGAAGCAATTCTGTCCTTATGGGCCTCTTACAGAAGGATAGGAGAAGCCCATTCAGTCCATATTAGCCTGTTGTGACTTGAAAAGGTGGAACTCTGGAATATTAGCACACTTTGACAACAAAATCATTCAAAAATAAAATGATTTGTCGCTGCAGCTGTATGAGGTGTCACTGAGAGGGCACCTGGAGTTCATTGTTTCTGTAACTGAGAAGGGTTGGACCTCCATCAGATACAGTTTACTGGCTGCTTGTAATCCAGGGGTTGATGTGACATTTAATGTCTCGTGACTGTTATACAGGGACAGGAGGGTCCCATGCAGTCTCTCGATCCTGTTACAGAGGGGCAAGAAGTGTTTATTTAACATTTCAAGTCTGTTACGCATAAATATTACGTTTAAACTATTTATGGAATAGGAAAGACCTGATGTAGACAATAAAGTTCTAACTTTGAACAAGACCAATTTTGAAAGTGTTAGGTGAGTCCTGTGAAAGGCTGATTGGGATACCCTATTCACAGGGAAAGGGATGGTTGGAAAATGCAAGGCGATTAAAACTTGGTCTCAGAGAGTCCAGAGCCAACGTGTTCCTATTAGTGAGATGGGCAAGGCTGGTGGGTGCAGGGGGTGCTGGATGGCTAGATATATTGATGCTCTGGTCAAGGTAAGGAAGACGCATATGTCAGGTAAACAGAGCTGAGATCAAGTGGATCCCCAGAGGATTTTAAGGGCAGTAAGTGTATAGTCAATGGGGAAATCGTGCCAGAAAAATGGGAACACAAGTTGGCTTTAGAAATAGGGTTAATGAGGTATTGAAGAAATTCTACAAATCTTTTAATGGCGAAAGATTAACTAGGGAGAGAATAGGGCACCTTTAAGATCAGTAAGGCTACCTATATGTGGAACCGCAAGAGATGGGAGGGATATGAAACGAGTATTAATGTGGAGGGAGTTACAAGAGCGAGAGAATGAGGAAATGTACGGTGATATCTTGAAAAGTGTCTATATTACAAGGAGATGTTGGACATTTTAAAACACATAAAGGTGAACAAATCCCTGGGACCTGATCAGTGATATCCCAGACATTTGTGGGAAGCTGGGAAAGAGATTTCTCTGCATTTTGCTGATATATTTGTATCATTGATTTCCACAGGTGAGGTGCCAAAATATTGGAGGGCTGCTAATGTAGTGTCATCATTTAAGAAAGGAAGGAAAAACCATGTAATTATAGACTGGTAAGCCTGACGTCAATGGTGACTAAATTGTTGGAGGAGGTTTTGAGGGAAAGGATGTATATGCATTTGGAAGACAAGGACAGAAGAGGGCTTTGTACATTGGAGATCACGTCTCACTGACTCGGTGGAATGTTTTGAGGAAGTGATGAAGATGATTGATGAAGGCAGAACAGTGGATGTTGTCTTTATGGAATTCAGTAAGAAAACCAAAACGTTCTACATGGTAGACTGGTTAGCAAGGTCAGACTGCCTGGGATCCAGGGAGAGCTCGCCATTTAGATCCAACATTTTCTGGAATATTGGAGACAGGGCGTGACAGTGGACATTTGTTCATTAAACTTGGGGACATGTGATCAGTGGCGTGCCGCAAAGGTCAACAGTGACTTCACTGCCTCTTGTCACTTATACAAATCATTTGCATTTGAGTAAATGAAGTATGGTCAGTAAGCTTGTAGATAATACCAAAATTTGGTGGTGTAGTCGACAGTGAAAAATGATATCTCCGAACAAAGGGGAAAGTTGATTAGGTGAGCCGAGAGGTGGCGGATGGAGTTAAATTTAGATAAATGCGAGTGTTGCATTTTGGCAAGACAAATCAGGGCAAGACATGTAGGTAGGGTTCTGTCGAAAGTGGCCACTCAAAGAGAACTCCATTGAAATTATAGAATTCCTCCAGTGACGAAACAGGCTATTCGGCCCATCAAGGCCTCACCGACCCTCTAAACAGTATCCTACTGGAGAAACCCCTACCCTGTCCCTCTGAGCCTGCATTTCCCATGGCTAATCCACCTCGCCCACACAACCCTGGGTACTTGTGACTATTTAGCATGGCCAATCTACACTTGCTGGTATATCTTTGTACTGTGGCAGGAAAACGTAGCACCCGGAGGAAACGCACGCAGACACGGGGAGAATGTGCAAACCCCACACAGGCAGTCATTCAAGGATGGAATTAAACCCAGATCGCTGTGCTCTGAGGTAGCACTGCAAGCCACTGAGTTACTGTGTCACCTGGTGGTGCAGGTTTTCCGTTTCTTGAAAGTGCCGTCACAGGTAGACAGCGTAGTGAAGAAGGCACTAAGTGACCTTCCCGTTATTGGTGCGTGCTTTGAGTCTCAGTGCTTGCATGACAAAATCTGTACAGGACATTGGTTTGGCTACTTTTGTAATATTGCCTTTAATTCTGGTCTCCCTGCTGTCGGAAAGATGTTGTCAAACTTGAAAGGGTATAGAAGAGATTTAAAAGAACGTTGCAGGTGTTGGAGGGTTAGAGTTACAGGGAGAGTTTGAATAGGCTGGGACTATTTACAAGTATTGAGCCTGAGGGGTGACCTTAAAAAGGCTTATAAAATCACAAGGGGCATAGATAAGGTAAACAGTCACCCCAGGATAGGCGAGTCGAAAATTAAAGGACAAAGATTTAAGGTGAGAGGGGAAAGATTTATAAAGAGAAATGAGGTACAACACTTACAAAGAGAGACTGCTGTGTGTATGGACTGAGCACCCAAAAGAGGTGGTGCAGGCAGGCACAGTTACACCATTTAAAAAGCATTTGAATGGGTCCGTATATGGGATGGGTTTAGAGGGAGATGGGCCAAGTGCTGGCAAGGGGGAAGAGATTAATTTAGGACATTTGGTCAGAATGGACGACTGGATCGAAGGGTCGTTTTCCATCTTGTACTTCACTGAGACTCTTGTGCCTCTTGAGAGTCTCACACAGGAACAGGAAGAGGCTATTCAGGTTCTGAATTCAGTCAGTCAGCTTGTTTGCTCAATTACTGAGAGTCGAATACAAAAATACATCATTCAGATTTTGATGGTGTTTACAGAAACAGGAGAAAGACCTTTAGTCAAGAGAAGCTGTAAGGAATGTGAAGAGGCCATTCAGTTCCTCAATTCCATTCCACAGGAGCAGCAGTTGAGCACAGAGCGATTGGAACCTGTTGGTCAGTATTAAGAGGAGGACATCGATTTGCACAAACTTGGGATCAGGAGGCATCACTCAGTTGCTCAAGACTTGGAACAGGAGGCAGTCACTCAACTGCTCGAGACTCGGTCACAGGAAGAGGATGCAGTCACTCAACTGCTCGAGACTCGGACACAGGAACAGGAGGGAGTCACTCAACAGCTCGAGAATGGCACTGGGAAATCTGGAGTCTTGTGAGGCCCCAGGATCTTGTTACTCAGGAACAGCAGGAGGTGACTCACTCCCCACCAGCTTTGGGCACTGGCGGGGGGGGGGGGGGGGCGGGGTCGGAGTTTGCCTGTTACAAAGGGAAATAGATGAATAAGTTGCATTCGTCGTCCACATAATCCTGCCCCACCATTTACTAAGAACACGGCTGATCTGATAGTGATTCCCTCATTCCATTTTAAGGTGACACCCCTCTCTGCAGCCTCTGCTCCATTTGTTAGTCACGTTGCAGGCACAGATGCTGTAACAACAGTTATCATCACTCATCCAGAGGGTCAGGTCTAATCAGATGAGTCAGGATTTGAAGGGTCCAGTCACAAGAATGAAAACACAATATAAAGGCATTGCCAGATGTTTAGTTCTCTCACATTTGCAATCCAATTCACATAACCAACCCATCCATTGTACGTTCAGGATGGAGCACTGTATAGATCCAGCTAGCGTACTGCTGAAAGCAACCCAGCAATGTCCAGAGTGGAATTCTGCGCAGCCCACACCAATGCTTGATCTATAATCCTGGGTTAAATGTCCAGCATGGGGAGCTGTGCAGACCGCACTGGTTCATCCATATATAAACTCAGATGGTTGCATTGTTCGGTAACACTGTATTAGATCACTGCCCAGTGTGGGGAAACTTGTGGCCAATGCTGGCAGTGACAGGATGTGTAGCTCCCATTCATTCACAGCTTTATATCTCCATTGCACCTTGACAAAGGGTGCTGTGGGTGTGAAAATCACTGAAAGTGAGAGATGTAAATTGAAACAGTTTCAATATCAATAGTTCCGATTCAGGCGCATACCACTCCAGTGTTTAAAGATGAAGCAACTGAGATAATGTTGAGTGAGGTTTTATGTGTGGTGCAAAGAAGTAAGAGGGGGATGGTGATGTTATAGTGGTTGCACTATAAGCATCCAAATAATCAGTTGGAATTAGAGAAACAAATATGCAGGGAGACTGGGGAGACTTGCAGGAGCAAAAAGGAAGGCTCAGGTTCAGGTAGCTGGAATCAATGGAATCTCTGGAGAGAAAAAGAATGACTAGAGAGAAAATAGGAGATCTTAAAATCCAAAGTCGGCATTCATGTGTAAAACCACAACAGACAGGCGAGGCCCTCAATTTCCCCTCTGTGTTTACCATGAAGAAAGACATGAAGATCTTTGACCTTTGGGTGGGGGGTGGGGTGGGGGTGGTGGAAGGGAGGTTAGTTGTCATATCTTGGTACCGTTAATATCATAGTAGAGGTGTTGTTGGACATATTGGAATGCAAATATTCAGATAAATCTCTTGGTCCTGACCAGATATATCCAAGAGCACTGCAAGAGGCGAGAGAAGACAGTTCAGGTGCCAAGGTCCCGGAAGACTGGGCAATAGCAAATGTTGTGCCCTTATTCAAGAAGGGCTGCAAAGAAAAACCTGGGAAGTATGCACCAGTAAGCTTCACATCTGTTTTCAGTAAACCACTTGAGAAGGTTCTGCGAGATAAGGTATGCATGCATTTGGAAAGACAGAGTTTGACTTGGAGCAGTCAGCATAGCTTTGTGCGTGGCAGATAATGCCTTACACATTTTGTTCGAGTTTTTTGAGGAAGTGACCAGAAAGGTTATCAAGGGCAGGTTGGTGGACATAGTCAATACGGATTTCACTCAGGCCTTTGATAAGGTTCCACATGGTAGGCCGCTCTTGAAGGTTAGATTGCATGGACTCCAAGGTAATCTGGCAAATTGGCGACACAATTAGCTTGACGTTATGAAGCAAATGGCTCTGGTGGAGGTATGCTTGTCGGACTGGAGACCTGTGACTAGTGGAGTGCCTCAGGGGTCGGTGCTGTGCCCATTGCTGTTTGTTATCTATATCAATGATCTGGACGATGGTGCACAACACAAGGTTAGTAAGTTTGCAGATTACACTAAAATAGGAGGAAACACAGAAGTGCTTCACATGAGGCTCCCAAGCGCTGAGGATGTCACCTAGATATGGTCTCTCTAATGAGAGTTCTTTAGGATTCTATTCTATCAATGTTACCACTTTAATTTTTAAAAAATGTAATTCTATTGAAAAGAGATTTTAAATATTATAATAACCCAATAACAACACAACTCAAATAACTGAACAAAATTAAACGCATGTACATGTACATACAAAACAAGCTAAAAACACTAAATGGACAGAAGAAAAACAAACATAAACAATAAATAATGAATAAATAGTACAGCTCAGCATAACAATACAATAACTCTCGTTCTTATATGCATTTTTATGTTCATAATCATTCCTTGCTGGATATTAGATTCATTAGACAATATCATCATGGCTACATAAAAGCTCTTCTGAATGTGACAGATAAACCTGCATTGTGGTAATCCAAAATGGGCTGCCATGTCTTATATAAATCTTTGTTTTTTGATGCACCATACTGGTGAGAAAGTCCAAAGGGATATTCTCCATGAAGAACTTACGACGACACAACAGACCCGGGGTTTGCAGACATCCCACACAAACAGAACATGTTTCCTAGCACAGAAAGTAAGGATATATTTTTTTCCTCATGTGCATCTGTGTAAGGGACCATGAGCAGGCCCAAGAAAAGAAAAACCGGATCCATCTCCAATTCAGTCCCCAATATCTACTCTATCACAGCTACCACAGTACTCCAATATATATGAAGCCGACAGCAGGACAATAAGCAATGAGTAAGAGTGCCTGTAGTCATTCTGCATTTACGACATGCTGAAGATAATCCCACTTTGCATTTTGAGAGACAATCTGGGGTCAAATAGACCCTATGAATAATTTTCAACTGCATGGAATGGGTCCTATTACAGATCAAAATCCTTCGAGCATTTTCACAAATATCCTCCCATGTCTCCGAAGTGTTCTGAAACCCCAACACTCTCTCGCAGGCATCACAAAGCTGCACAGTCTCGTCTGATGGGACACACTCCAACTAGTGATAATGAGTACTGACAGAGAGCGTATTCTAAGCAATAAGCATGCTCTTCTCTCTATCGGATCTGTACGAATCTGTTAAAGCTGCATTTTTTAAAAATCAAATCTCTGATCCGGAAAAAATACAGAAGACATCTTCAGTAGGTACTCCATACTTACGAGTTATTTGATCAAATGATGTCATTCATTCTCCCTCAAATAACACGTGGTAGCTCAGTATTTAGCACTGCGGCCTCACAGCACCAGGATCCAAAGATGTGCAGGTTAGATCACTTAGCTATTGATAAATCACCCATAGTGTTCAGGGAGATGTAGGTTGGAGCTTTAGTCAGGGTAAATATAGGATGGTAGGGGAATGGGTCTGGGTGGGTCGAGGTCGACTTGTTGGGCTCACGGGCTTGTTTCCACACTGTAGGGATTCTATTAAGTCTAAATCACTCAAGCAAGTTACACCCCTGGCTTCCCACAGTTTAAACATGGAATCCATTATCCCCGGTTGACAACTCGTTATACCAATTGTAGGGGTAAGAAACATGGTTTTGGCTGTATTGCCCTCGATCTGACGCATTGTCATTCATGTTTTAACAGTATTGATAATTATTGGGTTATGAGAATACTCCACAATGTCATTTTCTCTAAGAAAAACAGACTAATAAGGGTTCACTTTCTCTGAGAGGGTTCAATATCTTACCATTGTGACGCTGAGTCCTCAGTGGCTCAGACACTAACATGGGATAATAAAGAGCTTAATTGATAGATTTTAATCTGGGAATCTACTCCCCACCCTCTGTGGGGTTGTTGCAATTTGGTTAGCTTGATAAAGAGTCGCTTATGATGCCAAATAAAAGAGCTAAACCAGCCATTAAATCTCCTAAATATCTGTCTGGGAAAGATCAAAGGAAGCATTCACACGGGGTATAGCAAATAAGGAAGGACATTCATTTGAAGAACAGGTATCCGACCTAGCCAGGATGTTGGAAGTGCATCCCATCTTTGAAGGTCTTGTTTAATTTTGTCAAACAAATGGGCATAGTTCATGTTAAATAAATGATCAAAGACGGATGTAATGAATATACTGAAATAGGGAAACCGCCCCCGTGACCATTTAAAAGGAAACCAGGGTTTGCCTTCAACATCAGGTATTTCCCTGAGACCTCCCATAGGGATGGACACAAACTTTGTAAAATTAATCTTATAGCCCGAAAACGTGATAAGCGAATTAATGCATTACATCACGTGAGCTGCCGAAAATGTGGGATTTGACAAAAACATAAGACCCTCATCTGCATACAACATAATCTTATGTTATTTCTATCTTACTTCTGGGGCAGGAATGTTGGGATAATATTCCCAATTGTGTAGGATGCCACCGAATCTAAGATTGTTGCAGGGATGGGGAAGAGATCAACCCTCGTGTGCCATTTCTGCGGGTTAAAGGAGAAAATAAAATCCCTACTTGTGAGGTATATCTGCCACCAGACATCTACCAGCTCTACTTCTGCACACAAATCCACTAATTGCTTGCATCATAACGAGGGTATTTGGGACATTTGGGCACTCTGACCACCGTGGGTCCATAAGACAGTTGAAATATTCTACAATTATGTGCCATGATGCAAGATAACTTAATTTGGAAAATGCATCTACCAGGGTTTTAAGATTGTGCACCGGGGGGGGGGGGGCAATAAACATTCAAAATACTGTTTTACATCCCATGGTTCAAGACTTTGGGGATGATGATCCTCCCGTGAGTGTCTAATGCAATCTACTAATTTAAATGGAAGATTCTTCTTCACTAGGATGGCTTCTCCCCTACTCCTTGTATTAAAAGACGAGAAAAAAAACCTGATCAAACCGCCCTGCTTTAACGTCAAATGTTCCTTGCCATCAAGGTGCATATCCTGCAATTGGACAACATTCACCCTCTCTTTTTGAAGACTAGAAAGTACATTTTTCCTCTTGACTGGCAGATGGCTCCCCTTAATGTTCCAGGTACAACATGTAAGCACATCATTATCCATAACTCATTGTAGCAACATTTCAACTCTAGAGTTTCACATCGAATTACACATCGCTGCTGATTAACGAAAAAAAGACTCATTGAGCCTGAAAACTGTACCACCTAAAATACTAGAACTAAAAAGCTCTCAAAACTTTCCAAAGCTAAACACATAAAAAAAAACAAAGAATGAAATAAAATCCAAAATGCCAAACACACTCGATTGGGGAATTTACCGCCTACTGGGGACGCTTACATATCTCAAAACTTTATCTTGTGCCCTCTACCAATATGGAATCCTGGGCAATTAACAACAAAAATCGGGCTTCTACTGCCCTTCGGTCGGCACTCAGTTATCACAACTATCTTTGTAACACCCTCCAGCATGAGCTGCACCCCAAACACAAGCAAAGAAAGAGAAAAAGAGTAGTAATACTAACGAAGAAGTTAGATGTGAGTACTCAACCCAGTCACGGCTATAATTTAATACTGGTTAATACCAGAAAAATCCAACAAAATCTCTTTAGGAGAAACATGATTATCTAAATATCCAGCTTACATTAAAATGTCCATAAAGTTTTCGCTTTCTCTGGAGAGTCACACGAGTTCGTGGATCCACTGAAATCAATACAGAGCACCGCTGGATACCGTAAGGAATACTGAATCCAGAGTTCCCTCACTCTTCTCTTGATCTCATCAAAAGATTTTATTTCCTGAATCACCACTGCTAAAATGTCCTGAAAGAACGTAATCCTGGAGCTCTCGTGAATTAAACCCATCAGATCTTTCCCCGGGTTCTGAAAGCTTCCACCAGTCTTTATTTGTCCCCATAACTATGTAATCACGCAAGGACAGGATGAAGATGTTGGTCTGAGTCTGACTTCCGTGCCGTAACCGATGAACTGTCTCAGTCTTCACCCGTCCCTCCTCAGTTTCGAAGTGAAGGAATCGCTGCAGCCAGTTCTTGAAAAAACTCACCAGCTGACCACCTTCTGTCCGCTCCAGCAAACCGACAATGTGAATATTCTTCATCCTACTCCTGTTCTCAAGGTTGTCATCTTGTTCAGTTAAGGTGCAGACCTGTTTTTCAAGGACGAGGATCCTCTCCCGAGAGGAATCGATCACGGCCTCTGTCGCTGCAGTTCGGCCCTTGACATCGTCTGTTCTGTTTTCAAGGCTGTCAAGTTGCTGCTCATGTTTCTGGAGCACGGCTGAGAGCGGCTCTAGCCACGGCTGAACTGTTCATCAATCATGGCTTCAATCATTTCACGTAACTTGGTGAACTCAGTGACCAAGGCCTGGTGAGTAACTGGGTCCATGGAACGAGCAGAATGGGTTGCAGCTACAGCCTCAGGTATGCTCGATGCTTCTGACGGGTGCACCACTTTTTGGGACTTACTCGATCCTTTCCCCATGTTTTGTCATTGCCCTTTGACAAATCGGGATTAGTAAAGATTCTATTGCTCTTTTAGCGTTGAATTTTAAGTAAATGGCCGGGATGGGGTGGGTTGAAGAACCACTTTGCTCGTGTGTTGATGCAGAGCCCAGCAAAGCAGACCTTCTGGATCGCCACCGTCTAGTATTCCCCCTTAACATTTTATCGATATTATCATTTCATTTTGCCTTATATTCCTGGAGGTTCTGAAGCCGTGTTATTTGATACCACTGTCTACATTTCCCCCCCCCACACTGCACATTGCTGCCCATTCCTCGACAATCCTTGACTCTGTTGTTATTTATGAACCTTCCATCTGTGCCTCAAAAATATTCAGTATCCCTGCCTCCAATGCTCTGTGGGGAAGTGTTCCAAAGACTCACAGTACTTTAAGAAAACAATTATAAACATTTTGATCTGAGTGTGAGATTAGTTTTTTGTGTCTCCTTATCCGAGAAAGGATATAATTACATTGGAAGCAGTTCAGAGATATTTCATTTCACGTATTCCTGGGGTAAAGGGCTTATATTATGAAGGCTTTAACATGTTACTCTAGGAATTAGAGAAAAAAATACTAGACCTTGAGGAGAGTGGATCAGGTATATACCCACTGGGTGTTTGTATCGTCCAAATTTGTTGTCATTGTCATAGAACCTCTACAGTGTGGAGACAGGATATTCCGTCCATTAAGTCTACGCTGACCAAACAGCAAACAACATCCGATCTGGACGTGCCCCCCAATCTTATCGATGTAACCCTGCATTTCCCATAGCTTACCTAACTAACCTACACATCCCTGGGCACGATGGGCAATCCACTTTAAACTGCACATCTTTGGAATGTGGCAGGAAACTGGAGCACTTGGAGGAAACCCACACAGGCATGGGAAGAATGTTCAACCTCCAGATAGAGAATCGCCCGAGGTTGAAATTAACCCCAGCTCATTGGTGTTGTAAGGCAGCAGTGCTGCTATCAGACCCAACATACACCTCCGTTAGTTCTGTTAGTAACTTGTGGCTGACTAAAGACATTTGCCTGACCTGTTCTTATCACTGAATCTGACCCAGTCTGAGACCTTTATCATCGGCCATATCACCAACCTGGTTACATTTAACATTTTTTGTGAGCAGTGGAAGAGTGGGACTAGAAAAGGAAGGAGTGACACCCTCCATCCTCAGTCACAACTGAAGGGAGAAAAAAATCACAAAGTGGGAATTCTCTTTCCCAGAGGTTTGGGATGGCTGAATCTTTATATTATATCGAGGCTAGCTTTGTCTGATTTGCCATAGACAGGTGAATCAGGGATAATGGTGCAAGGAGAGAAAAGTGCAGCTGGGATCACTATGAGATGAGCCACGAGTTTATTTACTGGTGGAGTAGTGTCAAAGGGCCGAATGGCCCACTCATGTCCCTCAGCCCTATGTTCTGATTTTCCATTCAGCCCTTCGAACCTACTACACAGAAGCAGATCAAGGCCACTCCGATGGTTAGGTGCAGTTTTGGCAATGCACTTGGAAAATCCAGACTGTATCGGGAAGTGACACTCACCCCCAATCCCTGTTTCCAGGCTTCCCCTCTCTGCTACGTCCTGTCCAGACGTTGGTCGTGTTACAGACCCAGATTTACTGTGAATACAGCCCCCATACCCCACCCAGCGTTAACTCACACAAATCCACTGCTCACACGAATGTAGCATTACATAGCACAACTTCTGGGAAAATAACGACTTACTTTGCAAAAGCATAACATGTGAAGCATAAATTGGAACAAGTGTAGGCTATTCCGCCCCTCAAGATTGCCCTATCATTTAATACGAACGTGTCAGATCTACTCCAGGTCTAACTCCACTTTCTCGCCGACTCCTTGTACCCCTCCACACCTCTCTGGGTGAGAGAATTCCAGACATTCACTACCTTCTGAGAGAAGACTTCACTTTGCATCTCAGATAGAAATCGATGTTCCATGTTTGGTATCTATGTCCTCGAGTTCGAGATTCCACTCAGGAATGGTAACAACATCTCAACATCTAACTTCTGAAGTCCCTTCTGTGTCTTGTAATTTTGAGCAGTATCACTCCTCATTCATTTAAACCCCAATGAATAATCGCCTCACCATTTTAGAGATTCTCAATAACACAACCCTATCATTCCTGGAGGCCGGCTAATGAACCAACCTAGTTACTTGTTGCGTCAGCATGCTGACTTTATGTTTCATACACAGGAACCCTCTAATCCTTTGTACTGTTCTTTTTCTGGAAGTGCTCTCCATTAAAGAACAGCCTGCCTTTTGATTCTCAGTGTCATCGTCAAACTCGGATGTACATTGCACTCAGCTCCCTCCTTCAGACTATCAGTATTGAGTGTAAATAACTGATGCCATTGGACTGATTGCCGTGGTCCTCCAGCAGATATACCTTATCACGAAGATCTATTAACCCTGACTCTCCGATTTCTGTGTGATAACCAATCATCATCCCATGTCAATACATTCTCCATCATCCTATGAGCTTCTATCTTGTGGAAGAACTTTTATTTTGTAATACCTTGTGGAAAAACTCTGGAAAGCCTGGTGTCTACCAGATGCCCTTTATCAAGTCCGCTTGTTACATTCTCAGGCATCGCCAGAAATACTTTGCATGATTTTACAGGGCCAAGTATAATTTCCCTTTCACAAAACCATTGTGAACCTGCGTGAAGCTTTTCTAAATGTCCATGTTATCCAGGTTTTCCAAATTAAGCTAGTCCCATCTGTTTTCATTTGGCCCATATGCCTCTAAATGTTTACCATCCATATGTTTGTCCAAATGAGTATTAATTGTTTCAGCTGTACTGGCATCTACCACTCTTACTCTGGCAGCTCATTCCATACTCATACCACCCTCTGTGTAAAACATTGGCCCCTGAGTCCCTTGTAACTCTTCCCTCTTTCACCTTCAACCTATGCCTTGTATGGCTGAACTCCCCCATCCTGAGGAAAAGACCTTGGCTATTCACCCTATTGATATCTCTCATGATTTTAGAAACTTCTATAATGTCATCCCTCAACCTTCTACAATCAATCCAATACAAACTTCAAGAACAAGCATTTAAAGATAAATACTGCAAATTTGAAACCATATTAAACATGACAGGTAAACAATACTTCACCCAAACTTCATACTGTGATTTGTTTTTTCTCTCTATTACAAAACTAAGGCAGCATGAATCGCTTACTAGTGCCAATACGAAGTCAAGCACCTGATATCCGTTGGCTAAAGGAAGTGATGATCTCGACAGTGAAAACGTAATTATGGCCAGACCTATATAATGCTATATAGTCAACATTCTCCCTCCTGGCCTCCCTATGACCTTGTGTGATTGTGTCTTCTTTATCTTCAACTCAACAGAGAGAACCCCTTTCCCCATTCACACCTTAATTTAAACCCATTTTATATCATCTTCACATTCACCACTGCTAAAAGCCGGTTTATCTTTGCCACGCCCTCTTTTCCCTGTCACCAATCTCCCACCTCTGGCAAGGTATTAAAAAGCCAAGTTTCCAATGCTTTTCAATTGTGAAGAAGTATCACAACTGGGCTTGAAATACTAACGCCGTTTCTCTGTCTCTGCAGATGCTGACAGACCTGTTGAGTTTCTCCAGAAATGAATAGGCACAGAACAATTTTTCACAAAACAAGTAACTGTGGATACTGGGAATAAAAATACCAAAATTGCTTGAGAAACTGAGAGCTTTGTAGAATGTCATTGGACCTGAAAGTTTAACACTGCATTCATTCCAGCAGATGCTGCAATATCTTCAGCAATTTCTTCAGCAATTTCGGTTTTTGGACAATTTCCGAAGAAGAATGTCAAAGATGCTCAAACATCCTGTCCAACTAGGAGTGCTGTACACTGGGAACTGAACAATAACGCATGGTGCACAAGTTCTTTGACTCTGAATCTACATAAGTCTGGCAACACTGTCACTACAGAGCTCTTAGTCATGGTCAGGGAGAATAACAGAGGGAAACACATTCACTTCAAATACAGAAGTTGCCATTGTGGAAGAGAAACGATTTAGATCATTACTTTAAATGGATTGAGTTGAAGTAACAAATTAGAGGCGTGACACCAGGGAGAGGCCCTCAGCAGAATGAGAATATGAAAATGCAAGTGTTACTGCATCAGAAACCAAGTTAGGTCACTGAATACAGGGCTGATGGGTGAATGGGTCTCGGTGTGAACTGGGGGACAGTCAGTAGAATTGAATTGTAGATATTGTAACTCAAACTGGTTTATCATTTGATGCTGTAGACCACGGCAGCAGCAGAAACAGAATTGTATTCAACGACAATCTGTAACATTTTCCCGACGATAATTCATCAGTCTAACGTTAACATCAAGCCGATCCATGGTTCAGTGATGAGTGTGGGTGAACATGCCAGGGTCGGAATCACGTGGATCTAAACCTGTTGACAATCCATTAAAGCTACTGCAATTAACTGGTTACATTCCGACCAGCAGAACTAATGTCTGATGGAGAGGGGAAATGATCCCAAGACTAACAGATCAGATCTAAGCTCTGTCGTCTTGCCAAATGCAAACATAAATGTCGATGGACTATTAAACAATTTACTGGAGCAGAGTACTCCACAAATATTCTCATCCTAAATATCGGAACAGCTCTGTACGTCAATGAAAAAAGTCAAGGATGTGGTGTCTGCACTATCCTCAGCCAGACGTGTTGAGTGAATGATGATCCACCTTACACTCATGACGATTCCCACAGAATCACAGATGGTAGTGTTCAAACAATTCGATTTTCTGACCGTGACGTGAAGAAACAGCTGAACACAGTAGATACGACAAAGGCAATGGGGCCTGACCCCATTCCTGCAATGGGACTGAAGATTTGTGCTGCACAACAAGCCGTGTCCCTGGGGAAGCTGTTTCATTCCAGCTCCAACTCTGACATCGCACTGGCAAGGTGCAAAATTACTCAGCTATGTCCAGTCCGTGAATAGGAGAATAATTACAATCTGACCTTTTACCACACCCTCAGTCAAATCATGACAGTCAAATTGGTGGGAATACTTTTTCATACAGCTGTCAAATAGCACCGAAGTAATCAGGTCAGTGTGGTTTCCGATAGGTCCCCATGTGGAGATGGTGCTGTAGTGGACATATCATTGGATTACAAATCCAGACCAGGCCAATGCTTTGGCAGCTGGTGGATGTTAAAAATAATTAATAAAATATCGAGACATAAAATCTGGTGTCAGTAATAGTGATCTTGTGTCCAGTGTTGATTGTTAACATCAATCTCCTACACCAATGTACTTTCAGGAAGTCAATCTCCTGTGCTTTCTTGGTCAGGTCGAAAAGTGACTCCAGACGCACAGACATGGTCCCTGAATCGGCCAAGTGAGACACTCATTCGTATCAAACTACTCTGAGGTCTTAAATGATAAAACCTGACAGAACACCTGGCATCAACCTCGTTAAAGGAAAGGGAATGGGAAACACAGTCCTGTTGACACTGCATAGACATCTTTCCTAACATCTGAGAGCTTGTGACGACATTTAGATTTGGTTAGATTATTTACAGGGTGGAAACAGGCCCCTTGAATCAACAAGTCCACACCGACCCGCCGAATCGCACCCACCCAAACCCATTCCCCTACACCTAACGCTACGGCCAATTTAGCGTGGCCAATTCACCTAACCTGCACATTTTTGGACTGTGGCAGGAAACCGGAGGAAAACCACGCAGACACGGAGAGAATGTACAAACTCCACACAGTCAGTCGCATGTTTCGAGAATGGAACCCGGGTCACTGGCGCTGTGAGACAGTAGTGCTAATCACTGTGCTGCCACGGCTTTTGCACAGAGTTTTCCCACAGATTGCACAGAAACATCGGGAGAGGAGGAGGTCATTCAGCACATTGAGCTTTCCCCATGCTAGTTCATGGCCGAACATCTCCTCAATGCAGTTTTCCCCACACAATGTTCATATCTCAAAATATGTTTAAACATTATGAAATATAGAGCCTTCGGCCCATCAATATATAGGGAGTTCTCTGACAAAAAGTACGATTTGACGACAATGCGATTCGTGAACCGTTTTGTATAAAGTGAACTATCATCCCTGCTTCAAAGCTGTCACACCCTGTCAGAAGTTTATATATCTCACTGAACTCTCCACACATTTTTCTAAAGCCCAGTCACCCCAAACTCTGCTCCCACAACTAACCTGTCATCCCAGAGATCAGTCTGGTCATCCTTCACTGCACTCCCTCAATGGCAGGGTTGCCCTTTAATAGGTAAGATACCAAAACTGCACACAACACTGCACAATTTTCGAGATGGGGTCTCACCAAGGCCCTGTACAGTTGCAGTAAATGGCCCTTGCTCCTGTATTCTAAATCCACCTGAAATGAAGGTGAATAAATCATTTATCTTCCTACTTGTTTTCTGCTCCTGCAATATTGCTTTCAGTGACTGGTGTACAGGGAGATCCAGATTTTGTTCAATGTTACAGCTCCCACATGCTGGGTCTATGTACACTGTATACAGCGTGCCAATGCCATTCCCAGTATTGATTTCCGTGTTCAGAACTCACTGCACTACATGGACTCAGAAGGCTGCGCAGAAATAAACAAAAATGCAGCTTAAGTTCATTTATAGATCAACATGTTTCAATCAATCCCTTTTCAAATGATAGGTTGCCATTCAATTGATCCTATCAAAGTAAACAACCTCTCATCTCTACATTGCTCTCCATCTGTCAGGTATTTGCCTAGTCACTGCACTTGTCTCAATCACCTCGGAGCCTTTTTTACATCTTCCTCATCCAACCACAAGCTGATATCATTTAGTGTTGTCAGCAGACTTGGGAATATTGCAATTGAGCCCCTCAACCAAAGATGTGATGTGTATTGGTAATAGCTGGATGCCAAATCTCGATCCTTGTTATATCCTCCAAGCCTTCCATTCAAAAAACATGGTTTTATTTGTACTCAATGTTTACTGCCAGCTCTCCCATTCTAAAATACAAACAATATATTAGCCCCAGTCCCATAGGATTCGAATTTGTGCAAAAGGCTTGGGGTTTTATCAAAAATCTTTCTGAGATTCCAATCGTATTGCGTTGATACCTTCTCCATAATTTTGCTAACAGCCATTTTCTCAAATATGATTCCTATTTCATAAACCTCTGCTAACTTTGTCTATGCCCATTAATTTCAGTCCAATATTTTCTATTAAACGTTTTAGTGGATAATTTCATTCCATTCCCATTTTCTCACCAGGCTAAGTTCCCTAGTATTGCGAGGAAATTTTATTTTTGTTTTTTTTTCTTCTTCTGTGAAGGCATAACTGAAGTATTTGCTCCATTGATCTGCTATATACCTGTCCTCAATTGCCTGGTATCAGACTGTAAGGAAGCTACACCTTTTTCTCTTAATTTTGCCATTGACGTATTTTCAGAAGATATTACAAGTTCACTCCTATACACTTTGATAAGATATTCTTCAGACACTGATTAATTCCTATCTTAATCTACTGAATGATTGACCTTTCACAGCCATAGAATCACAGAAGCACAGACTCTGCACTATCATAAATACAGCACGGTCTACATTAGCCCCACTTTCCAATACAAAACCGGTCGCTGTGAATCTTATGGCATTTCAAGTGCACACCCATGCATTTTCTAGGTTTTGACGTAACCATGACAATTCCTCTCTCACGAAGTGCATCCCAGACCCCAACATACTTTGTGTGATAAACAGTCCTCACATTCTCACTAAGCCTCAAACCCTTCACTTCAAAAGTGTGTCCCTTTGACTAAAAGGACCAGCTGCTGTCTGTCCACCCGGTCCATGTCCCTCGCAATCTTATCCTCCTGATTCACGTCCCCCTTAGCCTTCTCTGCTCCAAACTAAACAACCCGAGCTTATTCTGCCTCTCTCCATAGCTGATATGCTCCATCCAAGGGAACATCCTGGTGAATCTCCTCGACACCCCCTCCAGTGCACTCACATCCTTCCTTTAATGTAGCTCCCAGAGCTACACACAGTATTCCATCTTGGCTAACGAAAGTTCCACATAGCTTTTATAATCTATGCTTTGATGTGTGAAGGCTGTGTTTACGCTCCCATACGCTTTCTCAAATTGTGTGTTACCCTGTCCAGCCACAGTCACGGATATGTGGAGAAGCACACTCTGAGCTTCCTATTGTGCTGCCATTCATTGATTCCTTCCCTGCCTGGTTCCTTCTTCCAAAGTGCATGACCTCATGTTTATCAGGGTTACATTCCATCTACTATTGATGTGACCATCTGACCATTCCATTGTATCTTCCTATAACATAAGACATTCCTTCTCACTGCCAACCACCCGGCTAATCTTTGTATCAAACTTACTTATGGCACCCCCCCCCCCCACCCGTCCAGATTCACAGCTGCATCCTTTATGATAAGGTTTAAAATCAGGAAACACCAGCTTATAGTCCAACAAGTTTATTTGGAGGCACGAACTTTTGAAGCGCTGCTTCTTCATCAGGTGGTTGTGCGCTTTGATGAAGCACTTCGAAAGCTAGTGCCGCTGAAGAAATCTTTTGGACTATAACCTGGTGTTATGCAATTTTTAGCTTTGTCCACCCCAGTCCAGCACCAACACCTCCGAATCAGAAATATTAAGAGACACAGCACTGATCCCCGAGGTACACAATTGGACACTAGCCTCCAATCGCACATCAGCCTTCTACCACCACCCTCTGTCTCCTACCACTAAAGTTGATTTGGTTGCGACTTGGCAACTCACTAATGAGTCCTACCTGTTCCCTGGTTATTCTGTTCCGCTGGACACACTTGGAGAATATCTGGAGATTCTCACTAATCTTGCCTGCCAGTAGGTCTCCATGCCTCTGTGTTAGTTAGTCCCCTCCAAGTGATGAATTTCCACCATATTGCAGCCTTAACTGGCCTGTCCCAGATCCTGCCATTATTTGCCTTGAATGTGGAATAGACAGCGAGGGAAGCGTTCTGTTAATTGCCAAGTTGTCATATATTTTGTGAATTTTCTAAATTCACTGTGACCCACCTCTCATTGTTTGAAACTCGAGAGAACACAGACCGAGTTCCTCATCAGGCAATCTCACCATCTGAGGGATTAATCTGGAGAATGTCCATTGCACTTCCTCTGCGGTCAGTATATTCTTTCTGAGATTCGGTCACCAAAACTGTACACTATACTCCAGGTACAGTCCCATCAACACGCTGTGAAACTGCTTCAACGTGTCTTTACATCAATGTTCTGACTCTCTTAAATGGAGGCGAACCAAACTTTAACTTCCCACTTACATGTATTCCTCCAAATTCCCTTCACATTCATTGCATTTACGAATTCACTAAGATCTTTTAGAAACCCTTCCGAAAATCCAATGTATGCCACTTCTACTGATTCCCCATTATCGATGCTGTAAGAAATTACTTAAACAATTCCGAAGTTTATCAAGTATGATTTCTCTCTCAGAAATGCATGCTGATTCTCTCCATTGTAGCTGTTAGTTTCTAGATAACAAAAAATGTCATCCTGTGTAATGGATTCCAACAGTTTCACTACAACTCTTAATTTAACTGGTCTGCAGTTCTCCACCCTCTTTTTCCCTTTATCTGTTTGGATCCCTTCCATTCATCTATAGTGCTTGATTCACGTTTATCCACAATAGTTTCCAGTCTCTGCAGAATGTGCAGGAAAATAAACACAGTCATCGACAGTGCAATTAATAGTACTATTGGTGATTTATTTCTGACATTTTGATAGGAAGTACATCTGTTTCGTCAGACCTAGCAATGCTCAATCCAGCTCCATGTTCAAGTACTACCTTGTTACTGATATGAATTGACTTTATGTCTTTAGCTCCAGGAGTACGATATGATCACCTGGTATTACTGGGTGATTTTCTGGATCTTCCTCCATGAAGGCAGATGCAAAGTAACGGTTGTTTTCTTGGCCATTTTCCTGTTCTCCACAATGACCTCTCCTCTCCCGATTACAAATTTCCACATTTGATCTTGCTTTTATTTTGTTTCCTTTGAAATATAGATCGCAGATTGATGCAGTCTTTGTGTTCCTGTTTGTAAGCAGGTATGTTCTCTTTTTGATTTCCTTTTCAGTTTCATGGCCTTCCTTTTTTGGATCGTTAATTTCTGAGAATTCTCAGGTTACCACAATAGCTGGAATTCTTCTCAAGTCATTTCTTCTAATTAACATGCTTTCTAATTTGTGATGTTAACCATCATTGAGTCACTTTCTCACTCTTTCGTGTTCGTACCTGAAATAAATAGACGTATGTTTCAGACTTTGCAGTATTTCTAAAACCTCCTGGTCCTGACCAGTTATATTCAGGAACACTGCAGGAGGATAGGAGCATAGAGAAGAAATTGCGGGAGCATTGCTTGCCTCTTTTCTATCATCGCTGGCCAAAGAGTGAGGTCCTGGACGACTGGAGCATAGCGAATGCTGAGCCCGTATTCAAGAAATGCTGCAACGATAAACCTGGGAACTAAAGACCAGTTATCCTAAAAGCTAGTGGGTAGGTTACTTTAGAAGATTCGGGGAGATTGGATATACATGCACTTGGAAAGACAGGGTGTGGTTCGGAGTAAGATTAGAATGGTGCTGGAAAAGCCGAGCAGGTCAGACAGCATCCGAGAAACAGGCAAATCCATGTTTCAAGCAAAAGCCCTTCATCAAATTCAGTACGGGAGTTTGTGTAAGGGAGATCATGACTCACAATTTTGTTGGAGTTCTTTGCTAAAGTGACCAGCAACATTGAGGAGGTCCGGATTGTATATGTTGTCTAGATGGTTTATAGTACGGCCTTCAATAAGGTTCCACATGGTAAGCCGCTCTGGAAGGTTAGATCGCATGGAATTGAGGGGGAGCTGGCAAATTAGGTACAACATGAATTGATGTTACAAAGCAGAGATTAATAATGGAAACATGCTGGTCAGACTGGAGGCCTGTGAATAGTGGAATTCCTTAGGGGTTGATGCTGGCACCACTACATATTACATGTATCTATGATTTAAATGAGAATGTACAGGCATGATTTGTAAGTTTGAAGACGGCAATAAAACAGGCGGCATCATGGAGAGTGAGGAAGGTTATCAGAAATTTCAGAAATTACAGCAGTATCTTGATCAGCTGGAGAAGTGGCTGAAAAATGGCAAATGGATTTTAATATTGATCAGTGTAAGTTCTTGCATTTTAGAAAGTCAAATCAAGTTTGGAGTTTCATGGTGAATGGTTGGGTCCTAAGGAGTGTAGTGGGACAGAGGGACCTTGGAATTCAGGTGCATGGTTCTCTGAAAGTTGATTCCGAGGTAGACAGTGAATTGAGCTTTTGGAACACTGACCTTAATCGATTTATATCACTAAGTATCGAAATTAGGGAGCTATGTTGCAGTTATACAGAATGCTGGTGAGGCCATATTGGCAGTGTTATGGTCAGTTTTGTTCACTTTGCTATAGGAAGGACGTTATTAAACTGGAAAGAGTGCAGAAAAGAATTACAAGGATGTTGCCAAGGTTTCAATGGTCTGAGTTATTGAAAGAGGTTGGACAAGCTAGGACGTTTTACTTTTGTGTGCATGAGACTGTGGGAGGATCATATTGAAGTTTTTAAGATCATGACAGGCATGGAAAAAGTGAATGCACCCAGTCTTTTTTTCCCAGGGTTGGGCAATCACAGACTAGAGGGCATCAGTTTAAGGTCAGAGGGGACAGAATAAAAGGGGACCTGAGGAACAACTTTTTAACACGGGCTGTTACGCATATGGAATGAGAAGTGGTTGAGGCGGAGACATTAACAAAATTTAAAAGGCATTTGAAAAACACACGGATAGGAAAGAATTAGAAGGATTGTGGCACAGTGGTTAGCACTGCTGCCTCACAGCGCCAGAGACCTGGGTTCAAATCCCGACTCAGGCGACTGACTGTGTGGAGTTTGCACATTCTCCCTGTGTCTGCGTGGGTTTCCTCCAGGTGCTCCGGTTTCCTTCCACAGTCCAAAGATGTGCAGGCCAGGTGAATTGGCCATGCTAAATTGCCCCTAGTGTTAGGTGTAGGGGTATGGGTGGGTTGCGCTTCGGTGGGTCGGTGTGGACTTGTTGGGCCGAAGGGCCTGTTTCCACACTGCAAGTAATCTAATCTAATCTGAAGATAAGGGGCAATGGCAGGGAAATGGGGTTTGCGTGGATGGGCATTTGGGTCGGAATGGACCAGTTTGGGCTGATGGGCCTGTCTCCATGCTGTCGGACTCTATGACTCTAACAACCATTGCTTGTCTCCCACTGAATGTTATGTTGTACTTTCCAAATTCACTGAAGATATCTTGACACTCTAGCCTCCAGTCTTCCATGACGTTTGACTAGAATATTCAAGTATTCTATATTGATGCCGACACCTTGTAAAATGCATCTTATAAATGCCATTATCCCTTAAAAGCTGCTTCAGACCAAGGTTAATAATTCATCATTCTGACCATACAACATCAAATCCAAAATAACCTGCTCTCTACTTTGCTTCACAACATACTCTTCAACCCACCTCATATACACTTACGGAACTTATTTTTCACTGCTTCAGCTGTCATAGTTAACACAGCTTAGATGCAACTTGAGACCATTCAATAAGACTGCGGTACCCACAATATTTGCCTATCTAATTTTCAGAGCATATGATGCTCAGATTTTCTGCTACCGTTTTGGTTTCAATATATAACACACCGATATTTGCTTCTCCTTGCTATCTGTAAACTCTACCTAAACTGAGTCTCTGGAAGCTGAGGGAGAGGTCTGTGTCGTTATTAGTGACAGATTTGGACAAGACATTCAGGGAGGCTCACCTCGACGCTGAGATGATCTGAAGAAATGGCCCACAATACTGGCAAGCAACAATATCCTCCTCACTCTGTTAGGATAAGAGTTACCATATACTCTCTGCTCCCTCACACTCACTGTATATCTGTTATAGCACCTAACACCGAACAAGGTTCACGCTCTGTCTCCAAATAAGGCTCAGTCACTACCACTCTCACTATTGAATTCAGCAACTAATAATACCATATGGATTCAAAACTGTCGACTGACTCATTCCAAACACCTCACAACTCCCCTTACTTATACCAGCACAAACAGCCAGGTCACCCATTCCCACTCTCCCTCCATCCCTTTCTCCCATTCGAGGCGAAACAGCCTGAATAGGATAGAAAGGGCCAAGCCGTTTAGTGGAGTATCCGATATCCGTTCCCTCACTCCCCTCCCCCTCCATGTGGGGAGAACTCTTGAAGAGCTGGAGAGGACCAGGACACCTCGTGTGGAGTATCCGAAACATCCACGTCCTACTGACCAGTTAAGGATCAATGTTCAGTGAAAGACGATTCTCAATTTAAACCCACTGACAGTTCCAACAACAGTCCTTACACTTCCAAAAAAAAATACACAGATACCTCCCTGCACAGAGATGCAGACACAGAAAGACATAGATGAACACACACAATACTTACCAGGGGATAGGTATACATAAACGAATAAACACACAAATACATATGCAGTCACATAGAAATGGACATAAATATAGATCGAAACACAGGCTGAAACACAGACAGACTGATGTAGAGACGCAAACACACAGACAACAAACACATGGACACACACACACACAAACACACACACACACACACACACACACACACACAGAGGCCAGACACTAGTGTCATTAAGACACAATTCGATATGTTTTTGATTTGTAAGGGGATCAAGGATTCCAGGTAGAAGGCAGAAGAATGAGGTCGAGGTACATATAAGAAATTATTGAACGGAAGTTCCGACTCAATAAGCTGAATGGCCTCAATCTGCTCATTTCCTTAATGCTCCTGCGGTATTATGCTATCAGGCATTCTCTTCCTGAGACAGCAGCAGAAACTGGGTGCGATACATATTTGATTGGAAAGTGGCAGTGGGAATGTGGGATAGGTTTGGAGTCTGGAATGGATTATGTTCCAAATTATTCCTAATTATTCTGTCCTTATGTCTGAAAAGAGGTGGTGATTTGATGTTCAGTTAACACAGTTTTCAAATAACAGACCCACAATGAAATAAGGACGTCCCTTTCACTTTAGTGTCGTGCTACCTGTGGTGTTCTCATCCTCAGGGAGCAGTGAAGACTCGGTTATTGAAGATATTCAAGGCTGAGCTCGACTGATCTTTACTGGACAGAAGGGTCAGTGTTTATTGGGAACAGACATGAAATGGATGGTCAGACACACTCGGATCAGCCATGAACATTCTGAATGGAAAAGCCGAATGGGCAACTTCTTCCCCTATCCCATGTGTTGTTCCCTCAATCCATCCTCGAGGCTCTTACAGAAATATACTGCTGTCCCTACCCCATGTGTTGTTCCCTCAATCCAACCCTCGATGCTGTTACAGGATTGGGGAAAACTCCATTCAGTCAGGCAGGATCGTTACAATGACACAGGAGGAGACCATTCCGCCCCTCTACGGTATTACACAGGAGTATATAATGAAGTAATTCAGCTCATTCAGTACACTACACAGTCCAGGAGGAGGCCATTCAACCCACCTGAGCCGCTACACAGGAACAGGGAAGCTGTCGCTAACGGGAAACAGAAAGTAGAGATAAATGTTTATTTTCAACCTGCAAAGCTGTAACTGATGGAATGCCTCAGAGATCAGATCTGGAGGAAGGGGAGGGAATGGCTTGGAGCTCAACTAGCTCGTACACCAAGATGGTCATTCAATGTGTCGTCAAATGGAGGTAGTGAGTCTGCAATGTGATACAGGCAGGGAAGGTTAGTGAGCAAACCTTCTGCAGAAATAACATAAGGGAAGTTGCCTATTTTGACATGAAGGATGAATCAATGGCAAACAATTCAAATGGAGAGAGATTGCCGAACTCGGTGATACAGGAAGTTTCCATGTTCTTGCGACATGAATCATATGAAGTCAGAAGCAGCAAGTGATTTGGAAGGTAAGTGGAATGATGCTGATTTTGTAAAAAAGGTATCAGGTTTAATGACAGGAATGTTTTACTGCATCTGGACAGGGAATTGCTGAGACCCCACCAGATGTCCTGTGTGCAGGATCGATCCCCTAATCCTAAAATAAAAAGATATAATTATTTTCGAAGATTTTCAAAGAGGTTTCCCTTTACTCATTCCTGGAATGCCGGCCTTTTGTTATGGGGGATTATCAGTTTTGATCTTAGCTGAGAAATAGTATTGAACCATCCATGTCTTTCTGAAAAGTGTATCAGCTGGATGCATATTATCTCCTGTCAGGGAGACTAAAGCTAGAGAATAAACTTTAAGAAAAATATGTATTGATATTAACACACATACTATAAAGACACCTACCGATATTTACATGTAAGCATGTCTTCAAATTATAAAGTGGGGACATTTTTTTGTGATTGGAAGGAATTCTGTACAACAAGAGCAATGACGCACCTGCATATAATCCAGAATCAGGTTGTCCAGAGAATGTTCCAGGAGATCGCACATGGTCCAGTTTGATGTTCAGTGACAAAATTGCATGTTCCAACACAGAGAGGGAGAAAAATGTTCCCTGTCTGAGAGGCAGCAGCCGATTGATCCCTCTCTCTTACTTTGTTCCGCCCCATAGCAAAGTGTGAGATCATAAAATCCTCACGTCATCTTTACCACTTGTGAAGGATTCCTAGTGAGGATTCATTTAAATCTCTCCACTGCCTGAAATGAAGGGAATTCAGCCAAATCCCACCGTTCCAGAAAGAAATCCCACTACCAGTAGATGGTGTGATCAGAATAACTTCAAAGGCAGAATAACATTTTGGGGAACTTTATCATTTTACCATTTGTTATGAGTTCAACTTTCTGTGTCTCACATTTTTCTAGAAAATGGCGGAGTCTGAGACGTAAATCATTGGCCACCTCACTAAACTGGCAGCATTTAAGATGGGTTTAACCAGTGGAGGAGTGGGACTCAGAAAGGACATAGTGACCCTCCAACATTTGTTGGAATACAAATGAGAAATTCTCAAAAGGCTGTTCAAGTGGGATTTCCCTTCCCCAGAGGATTGTGGTGCCTGGATGTTTGCATTTATTAAAATTTGTTTTTGGTATGTCGTAAAATGGTATACAGATAGAAACATGCTGCTTTGCGCAAAAGCACTCGAAGCACTGACAAAGTATTTAATAGCCCACTCCTGCTGCTCAGTTCTGTGTTACTATGTTCTAGTCAACCCCTCACGTCTCCTGCAAGGAGCAGATGGAGGTCACTTGCCCAAAATACCTGGTCAACAGTAATACAGGATCTCATTCAGTCCCTCAAGACTGTCACACATGTTTTGGTGTCAGCTGGAAAATGTTATTTGTTTCGACAGACGCCTCTGGTCTCTTTACAGAGTATTTCCTCTCTGCAACTTGTGCTTCATTCGTTGGTAATATTATAGACCCAGATTCACCGTGAATACAGTCCGCATAACTCAGCCAGAGATGACTCACAAAATACTTTACCCCCTCTGTTTGCAACGTTCAATAAAAGGACATTTAGGGAAATTACAGCCATTAACTTTGCAATCACTGAAATGAGGACAAAAGGAACAGGATCAGGTAATTCAGATGATCAAACCATTTCCTGAACCTCTGTGTCTGTCTCTACCCCCCCCCCCCCCCTTTCTCTCTCTGTCTCAGTTGAAATAGGGAGTGAGAATGGTTGGGTCGAACGTTCTCAGAGGCTTCTTAAGCTATCGAGAATCATGTAATCTGAGTGAAAAAAAAAGCCATGGAACTTATCACTGTATCAGTGTCTGTTTAGAACAGCATGAGTGATTGTCCATCCCCCTTAAGTTTCAATGCAATCGCTTATTATCTCACTGAGCTTCACTCACTGTTCATGGTGCCATCATCCCAGGGATTAGTCTGGCGAAACTTGAGAGAACGTATATCCACAGTACCCCAAAGACTGCCTCAACAACACTCTCAGGGATTGTCAAAAAACATCTTTTCTCTCACTTAGACATCGCCATTTCTTTCCAGTGCCACAAAAAGCCATTCCTTCTCTATGCACTACGACTGACATGGAATTTATAATTCCCTTACATCTGTACGTCAGCATCAATAAAGTCAGCACCAGAGATACCTATGTAGATATGCATCACTCTCAGGGAGAATTTCAATGAGATTGAATGCACCTAACATAGGGGATGATCATGTACCTGAATGGAAATGAGATGCAGCAATACAGAAAACGGGCAGAGAAACGGAGCTATCTTTACCTTTATTCTTCTCTCACAGCATGTATGAAGCTCTGGCCATTGCAGCATGTTATGCAGATCTTGAACTGAGTGGCTGGTTCAGTTGTTCCACAGTACCGTAAAGAGTAAAACACATTGCTGTGGGTTTGTAGTGTTATAACACAGGATAAATCTTCATGCTTAATTAAAACCAACAACGGAGAAAAGATTTATCCCATGCTGTAATCGGTGATAATTCGAGAGTCCAAATCTATTTAAAGTAAAAATTAATATCTTTATTCCTTAAAGTATAACAGAGAATAATAAATGAACAATTATTTACAACTTCTTCCGCTAACCTGTCTTTGACCTTCCCCCTCCACAATCCTAGGCCGATAAGACTCCTAATCAAGATTTACAAAACAAAATTTTTTATCTCAAAACCAGGAAGCTTTCGATTCTTCTCCATATTCCTGTCTTCTTTTCTTCTTGGGGACTCTACTTCACTAGTTACTAATCAATAAGGGTACCCAAAGGAGAGCTATTTTTCAGGCAGTCTTTGCATGATGGTAGCTTGGCAGTTCTCCTCTAAACTGTTCAATTTTCGATGGTTTTGTACCGCCAAACTATTGGATTGTATCATTGGCTGTTACGATTGCCAATATAACAAATTAATACTTGATTGAAGTTTGGTATTTTGGGGTATATCTTAAAATGTTTTGCTGAATTTTTTTCAACACAATGAGCTAATCGGTTTGTTCGACCAAATGATACATTATATCTATTTTCAGAACTCTTGGTGCTGTCAGGTAGTTATTGTTGTTTTTTTATCTCTCGAAGGTAAAGTACACCCACGTGTTCATCACAGAAGTCACCCGGAAACCTGACGAGGTAAGCATGACACATTGACTGCCCTAAAGGACTTGAGGCAAGCAGATTGTTTTTCATAACAAATGATAATGGTTGCTTTTAAACTCCCCAATTTCCTTCATGAGATATCAACAAGCCATTATTCTGTGGCTCCAGATTATGAGTCAACGGCTTGACCACCATAAACTGTCTTCCCTTACGTGCAGAGAACAAGGTAAACATTCTCAAGATCAATTATTTAATGACGGACATGTGATTACAAGTAACGTGAAACTGTTGCATCCGGATTGAACAAAGGCACAAATGGTTTAATCAGATATTGCACTGAGACTGTGGACGAGACTGGGATACCATGACGGTGGTATTGGACAGGATTGGTGAGTGGAGAGGACATAGAGATGTAAATCTGTGAAGGACAAAATGGATTATGGAATTTGAGAAGAGTCTGGTTCCTTCTCGCATATCAGTGAGTAATTTATAAATCGTCGTTTGATAGTTATAACATATAAAAGGAAATGCATTTTTGTTTGGAACTGAAGATATTGACTTGCACTTTCCAAAATGTACATATCATGAGCAGAAATCCAGTTTAACCCCGTTTACTAGACAAATATAATGACTTACCAGGAACACCAACTATGGCGAAGATGGTATAGTAACCAGCTTGAATAATCCAAAGGATATACTAGATCCTAGATGCTGAGGATATCCAAGGCTGAGAAAGCCACTGAAGACCCGAGGATAAACTCGTGTCAATTGTTTGAACATTCCAGTGTAATGTTCTCAGATTCGGATCCATTGTTGGAACATTCCAATCCACGGACTTCAGATTATGAATCATTATTGTAACATTCCTGTGTAATGTTCTCAGATTCTGATGTCTTCTCCCCCTCTCTCTTGAGCTTCAGATCCCCGTTAGTGCTGTATGTGATGCTCCTACTCACACTATGGGACAGCACATTGAACAGAGTCCATTTATCTTTTAACGATACATAATTAGGATCCACGGAGATTGACATTAATCACAGTCACTGAACAAATAGCTCAATTTAACCTCTTTGAGTTCAATATTGACTTTATTAAAATTTAAAAGAATGTTTAAAATTTACTCATTCTACTTGGGATATGTGGGGGTGGCTGAGGGAAGGAATATTGGAGATGGTAGATTGATTGCGTGTAATCATTCAATCTTCCTTGGATATGGGAGAAATGTCAAAGGATTGTCAGAACATAAACAAGTTTCTCCGTTTATAAATGGAAACATACAGTCTGTAACTATTAATCAGTGATTATAATGTCAGTAAAGTTTCGAGAGAACTTTTCTCGTCCATAATCTGACAGGTAAATGTGCCTTTGACAACATGAGTTATAACGGACAAATGGCATGGATATGTAAAAAAAGAATATGACGTGAAACACAATTCAGATGGTGAGTCGAGGATCAGAGAGGGCAGGTGAATGTCATGTTGTTAATGTTGTCGATGTCAATCAACTGTGATTAACTATCATGCACTGCTTTTCAGTTTCAGTGTGATTATATTATTGTGGACATGGCTGCAGAGAGTGGAGGGAGGGAACATGATATTTCCCAGTCATCAATATTGGGATGTTACTCTTTAAAAATCATAAGAAGATCAAATTCCAGGATGCATCTGGAATGACCCCATTGAGCCTGCTCCGCCATTCAATGATGGCTGTTAAGCTTCTCAACACCATTCTTCAGCTTTCTATCTGTAACCTTTCATCCCTTTTACAATCAAGAACCTATCTGTCTTACTCTTAAATATACTCAATGACCTGGCCTCGACAGCCTTCTGTAGCAGTGAATTCCCTAGATTCACCACTCTCTGGCTGAATAGGTTAATCTTTATCTGTATTTGAAAAAGTATTCTCTTTACTCTTTCCCGTCGGTCCTAGTCTCCCCTCCATTGGAAATATCTTCCCAAAATCCTGTTCAAGTCATTCAATGTTCTGTATGTTTCAATTAGACCTCCTAACATCCTTCTGAGCTCTATCAAATATAGACTCAGAGCCCTCAGATGTTCTTCATATGTTAAGCTTTTCATTCCTGGGACCACTTTCGTGAGTCTTATCAGAAAATGCTCCAGGGCCAGTACATCCTTCCTGAGATATGTGACCCAAAACTGTGCACAATAATCCAACTGTAGCCTGACCAAAATCTTACAGAGTCTCAGAAGTACATCCCTGCATTTATATTCAAGCCTTCTTGAAATAAATGGAATCATTTTATTTGCCTTCCCAACTGCTGACAACCTGCAGGTTTCCCTTTCAAGATCCTTGGACTAGCAACACCCCCCCCCCTCCCCCGGAGTCTTCGGAACTTGCTCGCTGTTTAGAAAATAGTCCATGTCTTTATTTTTCCTGGTAAACTGCATGACCTCACACTTGCCCAAGTTATACTCCACCTGCCACTTCTTTGCTCACTCCCCTAACCTGTGCAATTCCTTCAGCAGGAGAAAGTGAGGACCACAGATGCTGAAGATCTGAGTCAAAAAGTGTGTTGCTAGAAAAACACAGCAAGCCAGGCAGACTCTGAGGAGCAGGATATTCGACGTTTAAGTCATAAAGCTTTTATCAGGAATGAAGTGGGTGGCGGAAGGAGGTTGAGAGATGAATGGGAGGGGCTGGGACGAAGGTAGCTTGGAAAATAATGGCTAAATGGAGGTGAGTGGTGCGAGTGGAAGATGGAGTGGATAGATGGGAAGGAAGATAGACGGGTAGGACAGTTCAACAGGCGGTGTTCAGTTGGAGGGTTAGAGCTGGGATAAGGTGGAGGGAGAGGAGATGAGGAAGCTGGTGACATTACGCCGGATACCGTGTGGTTGAAGGGTTCCAATGTGGAAGACGTCTGGTGGCTAGAATGTGGCAGTGGAGGAAGCCAAGGAGTTGCATGTCCTTGGAGGACTGGTGGGAGAGGCGAAGTATTCAGCCACAGGGAAGTGGGGTTGTTGGGTGTGTGACGGAGAGTGTTCCCTGAACCGTTCTCAAGTTGACGTCCTGTCTTCCCAATGCAGAGGAGACCAGGAGCAATGGACAGAGGAGATGAGGTGTTTGGATGCACAGGATCTTCTCTGCCTGATGTGGGAGGATCCTTTTGGGCCTTGGATTGAGGTGAGGAGGAAGTTGTTGGCACAGGTTTCATGCCTCTTGCACTGGCAAGGGAAGATGCCGGGAGTGGAAGGTGGCTTGTTGAGATGTGGGAGGGAGGGCCCGTGAACCTAACGAAGGAATGGTGAACGGACTTGTCTCTGTAGAATTCTGATAGGGGTGGGGAGGTTAGTATATCTCTGGTGGTGTGGTCTGACTGTCGATGGAAGAAATGCCGGAGGATGATGCGTTGTATCCCGAGGTTGGTGGTCTGGAAGGCGAACATCAGAGGGGTGCTAGACGGTGCTACTGCACCCTCCTGCAGCCGAATCACCTCTTCGATGCTACCTATCCCTCTATTCCATCTTTGTACTATTTGAAATCCTAGTCAGAATGCACTCAGTTCCTTCATGTAGACCATTAATGCACAAAGCGAATTTTGTGGCCCCAACACTGAGTCTTGAAGAATACCACTTGTCCATGAATGCTTTTATCCCCACTCTCTGCTTTCTGTCTGACAGCCATGCATCTATCCAAGCTAGCACCTTGCCTGTAACACCAGGGGCCCTAATCTTTCTCAACAACCTTCTGCGTGGCACCTTATCAAAGGATTTTAAAGAAACAGGTGGATAACATCTCCTGGTTCTCTTTGGTCAAATCTGGTCGTTACTCCCTCAAAGTATTCCAGCTGGATATGAAACAATGCTGACTTTGCACTATTTTGCGATATACTTCCAAGTATTCAGAAATCCCATCCTTCATGATGGATTCCAGGATGTTACCGACAAACAAGGCTAGGCTAATCAGTCCGTAATTTTCCATCTTCTGCCTAACTCCCTTATTAAATGGAGTGTCACGTTAGCAATTTTCCAGCCATTCCTGATTTTAGTCATTCCTGAAAGATTACCACTTTCACTTGCACTACCTCTTCAGCTATCTCCCTTACAATGCTGGAGTGTAGTCCATATGGTTCACGTGATTTATCCAAATTCAGGCCATTCAGTTTTCTAGCATGTTCTTCTTAGTGATGGCCACCATATTCAGCTCTGCCCTCTTACTCTCTTCAATGTTTGGGAAATTACTCGTGTCTTCCACCATGAACATTGAATGCTTAGTTCCTCATTCGTTTCTTTGTTTTCTACTACTGTCTCTCCAGCATCAATTTCCAGTGGTCCATATTCACTTGTCCCTCTCTTTTGCACTTTATATATCTAAAGATCCTCTTACAGTCTCCTTTGTATTGCTGGTTAGCTTACCTCCATATCTAATCTTCTCTGTCCTTTTTTCCCGTCTGTTAGTCTTTGTAAGTTTCCCATTTCTCTACTTTCCCACTGCCCCTCACCACATTATATGCTTGCTCTTTTGCTTGTATGCAATCCCTGACTACCGTCGTCAGTCCTGGCTGCCTCGTCCTCCTTGTATCATGCCTGGATTCCTGGGCAAGAATCCCTGCTGTGACTCCTGAATTAATCTTGGAATCTGCTGCCATTGCTGTTCCCCTGTCTTTCATGCTTGACTCCTCTCCCAGTCAATTCTACCCAGCTTCTCCCTTATGCCTCTGTAGTTGCCTTAATTCAGCTGAAATACTGTTACCTCTGATTCTATGTTCTCTCTCTCTCAAATTGCAGAATAAATTCAATCATGTTCTGATCATTGCTTCCGAAGTTTACCATTCCCCTAATCTCCATTACGAATCCTGCGTCATTAAATCCAGTATCATCTGTTCCCGAGTGGGCTCCACCAGAAGTTGCTCCAAATGCCATCTCATAAACATTCCTAAAATTCCTTTACTTGTGAACCACTACCAATCTGATGTTACCAGTGCCCCTGCATACTGAAATCACCCATGAGTACTGTACTTTGCCGTTCCTTCACATCTTTTCTATCTCCTGGTCTACCTTGTGCCCCAGGTCCTGACTACTCTTTGGAGCCCTGTACAAGACTTCAACTGTGGTTGTCTTACCTTTGTAGTTCCTCAATTCTACCCACGCAGATTCTACACCATCTGACCTTACTTCCTTTCTTACAATTGATTTAATCTCATTTATTACTAATAATGCAAATCCACTCCCTCTGCCCACCGGCATATCTTTTCAATAGAATAAATATCCTTAAATATTCAGATGCCCATCTCTTCCTACCTGCTGATTTAATTCTGTGCCACAAGCTGAATTACCTTATTCCTTATACAGCATGCATTCAGTTGTAACCTCTTCAGTCCTGCATTAACCGTTCCTCTTCTCATTGTCATTAATTTTTGCAATGTGCTTGAAGTTTGATATTTTAAACAGCTCCAGATGCTTTATTCTATTTGTGTATGTGCTGAAGATTTTAATAACCTCTCCTGAGCTCTGTACTCTTATCTCGTCTTTTAATTCGGCTTTTCTAATTAAACCCTATAACTGCAACCCCCCCCCACGCGCGCGCGCGCGCGCGCGCACACACACACACACACACACACACTCCTAATCAGTTTAAAGCTCTGTCTACAGCCTTGGTTAGGATTCACTCGGAATCTGGTCCCAGTACGGTCCAGAAGACGACTGTCACATCGGAGCAGGTCCTTTCTTCCTCAGTAATAAAATGTGTTTACTCAACACAAATACAAGGATAAAAACGCTTTTCTGTATCTACCAAAATATCAAAACTACAAAAAGACAATATTGTTAAAATACACTTGCTATGTGGAACTATATAAATTGTAATGTGAATTACAAAAGCATGGAAGTGTTGTGCAAATTTTATCAATCGTTATTTGACTCACAGCTGAGATCCTGATTTCCCCTCTGCCAGTGATCCCCTTCACTGAGATTCCACCCTGTCTTTCACGCAGTGCCTAGAGGGGCTACAATCTCCTGTTGGCTCAGAATATTTAAATAAATTTACCTTCTCCCTGGAACCAATCTATTGGTCTATTGGATTGTGTTTCGCTGTCAGCTACTCAGCTCTGGGACGTTATTGGCGATAAATGATCTGGAATGACGGCCAGTATCAGCATGGTGCTCACAGGGTATGGCACCAGACAAAGGGCTTACAGTCTGTGAGAGTTTCTAGAAAACGTTTCCGTGTATTTCTCCTCATGCTGTCTCCTGATCTAACTTCACATTCGTCTGACACGCATTGCTCTCATTCACTCTGTCGCTCCTATTCTCCAATTTATTTATCTCAATTCATTGTCTTTCTATCTGTTTATTTCTCTCCCTCTCAGTCTAGCTCCGATCGTTCCCTCTATTTCCAAGTTGTCAGGTTGGAGAGCTCATGGACACATGGTGGGCTGAATGGCCTCCTTCTGTGTTGTATTAATTCTGAAGTTCTCTGACCCACAGTAACAAGTTTTGGTGCCAGGAGAGACAAGCTGGTCCAGTGAAGGACACAGTGGACAATTAACCATTATCTCTTCCTATTTTCTGGCATGCAGCAACATTGAAATATCTGTTCAAACAAACAGATTCCTCATATTAAAATCAGCACACTTCAGTCTGCCAGGCCACTGTGTTCAGTACCCTCTGTTTTGTTTTTTCGGTCTTAGCTGTACTGGGATTAGTTTCCAACTCCCCCTCAGTCACTGTACCTTTGGACCTACTGCTGTGGTTGCACACACCCCTCCCGCCACATTCTAGTTTAACCCTCGTAAAGACAATAGCTAACCTGTGTGCCAGGAGATTGCTGCCAGTTCAACTCCATCCTGTGCATCTTGTTTATATCCTACCAACCCGGGAATCCCAATGATCCACATATCGGAGATTGTTATCAGTTCATGTGCATCCGTCCTTCTTGTGTGTATCCTACTGACCCGTGAATCCCAATAATCCACATTTCGTAAATTGCTGCCAGTTCAGGTTCATCCCGTCCTTTTTGTGTATATCCTCCCGACTCGGGAATCCCAAAGATCCACATATCGGAAGTGCTGCCTCCCCGACCGTGTATTTAACTGCGCTACCTTACGATTCCTAACCTCACTCGCACGTGACATATTCTAATATGGCCAAAATATCCTTCCAGCACAACTCCAGCAAGGCCTTTTCTTTAAACTGATAATAAAAACTTAAGTGTGACGTCAGGAAAGTGAGACCACTGAATCAGTCCAATCACCACCGGATCTGATATTTATCCCCTCCACCAAACCTGTTTGACAAGGTATACATATGGGCCATGTATTTGCAGATGGACGAGGATAAACAGAACGTTAGAAAATGTCAGAGCAGATGGATGTAATTCAGCCTGTTTACTCAGCTTTGCTATTCAGTTGGATTCTAGTTATTCTGTTCCTTTCAATGATAGGGTCTTTACCCAGCATCTCCAGCGGGTCAGAAAGTTCCCAGTGTCGTTGTGTGCACAGTCCTGCGAAGGGAGTATCGAGTGCCAGGCAATAGGGTATGGGGAGTCCCAGGGATGGCATAAGGAAATGCTGCATGTAGTGCCGATCTACTGAGGGAACTGAGATAGATGGACTGGACATCTAGGGACACTGCACTCAGACAAGTGACCGGGCACGATTCCTTAACACCCAGAGGAAACCGCGAACCACGACTGCTTTTACACAAACCTGTCACATTTGCTGCATTTCTCAATCAAACAAAAGCAAAAGGGTGGTATAAATCTGAAGCAAACACAGAGATGTACTGTGGAGAGAGAAAAGAATTAAGGCTCCCAATGCAGGCACGGGAAGAATGTACAAAGTCCACACAGACAGGGTCCAGAGATTGGAAATGAACCCGAGTCCCAAGCACTGTGAGGCAGCATTGCCTGTATCACCATGCTGCCCAATGCTGGATAATTGGGGATAGTACAGTTTAAAACATAGATACTGTTCTCCGTGATCGGGATTAAGAGTTCTGAAGGTTGTGTTGCTTACATGGTGCTCGGGTTTGGGATATATCATCTGGGTTGCAGAACTTGGAGCCGGAGGGGAATGATCCAGTGGTCAGGGTCCATGTAGGTACCAACAGCTGGACAAACAAATGACAATGAGAAGAGTGCGGGGTAATACAATACTGAACTGTGCATACAGTATAAGGAATAAGGTAAATGAGTTGTGACTCATCCATAAATTGGCAGGTCCGACATAGTGGGCATTACAGTGACATCGGTGCAAGAGGATCAGGATTGGGAGCAGAATATTCAAGGATATTCATCCTGTGGAAAAGATAGGCAGGTAGGAAGAAGGACACAGTTGTCTGAGTATTAAGAATGGAATTGAATCAATAATCAATAATACGAAATTAAATAAGGACAGATGGTGTAGGATCTGTTTCTGTAGAATTGGGGCATCAAAAATGTGAAATAATGCAGTTGGAGTCATATACAGGGAGCTGTGGTGTAAGATACACCAGGAGCTAGAAAGATCTGTAGGAAAGGCAAAGCTACAGCGATTATGTGGGATTTTATTATACAGGTGGAGTGGGACTTCAGATTGATAGTGGTTGGCAGGAAAATGAATGTGTGGGAGGTGCACGAGATGGCTTTTTGGAGCAGATTGTGCAGGCAGACTAGGTGAGGGGAGCTTAAGGTGACAGTGAACATAATATGATTGAATTTACTCTGCATTTTCAGATGGAGAAGATAGAATCAAAAGTAATGGTATTAAAGCTGAACAAAGAAAATTACAGAGACTTGAGTGAGGAGCTGCGTAGAATTGACTGGGAGATGGGCCCAGCAGGAAAGACAGTGCAACAGCAATGGCAGGAGTTTTTTTGGAGTAATTCAGGATACAGCAGGGATTTATCCTGAGGAAAAAGAAGCTTGTATTGGTAGGATGGGACAACCATAGCTAACTAGGGAAGTTAGGTATAGCAGAAAAGCAAAAGAGAACTGATATAATGTGGCAAATTTCAGTGGGAAACCTGAGGATTGGAAAGCTTACTAAGACAAAACAGAGGGCAAACAAAATAAAATAAGGAGGGAGATTATTAAATATGGGGGTAAGCTAGCCAGTAATGTAAAAAAAGACTGTAACAGTTTCTTTCGATATATAAAGTACTAAAGAGTGGCAAAAGTGAACATTGGACTGCTGGAAAATGATACTGGAGATATAGCAGTAGGGAACGATAAAATGCCCAAGGAACTGAATAATTACTTTGCATCATCTTTCATGGTGGAAGGCATGAGTAATACCTTAAACATTCAAGAGATTGAGGGCCCAGAACTGAGTATGATGCCCCCCCCCCCCACCCACCCCCCCCCCCCCACCCACCACCATGGAGAACATTCTAGTAAAAAATGTAATGGCCTGAAGGTGGGTAAATAACCTTGACCAGATGGACTACATCCAGTATTATAAGGGAGATAGCTGAAGAGGGAGTGGAGCCAATTGTGGTGATCTTTCAGGAACTACTAGAGTAAGGAATGATCCCAGAGCACAGGAAACCCATTAACGTGACACCCCTTTTTAACAAGAGAGTAAGGAAAAAGACGAAAAAAAACAACCACCATGAATAGTTTAACCTCTATCGTAGGTAAGATCCTGGAATCCATTGTAAAGGATGAGATTTCTGAATACTTGAAAATGTTTGGTGAATTAGGGCAAATTCAACAGATTTCATCAAGGGAAGTTAATGCCTGACAAATCTATTGGAAGTCTCTGAAGAGGAAATGAGCAGGTCGACCAAGCACAGCCAATGTATGTTATCCACCTGGAATTCAAGAAGGCCTTTGATAAGGTGTCACACAGGAGATTACTGAGTATGATAAGGGTCCGTGCTGTTAGAGGCAAGGTAGTGGCATGGATAGAAGCTTGTCTGTTTGGCAGGAAGCAGAGAGTGGGGATAAAAGTGTACTTCTCAGGATTGCAGCCTGTGACAAGTGGTGATCCAGAATGCTCAGGGTTGGAATCATAACTTTTTACTTGTTACATTAACAATCCAGATGAGGGAATTCAGGGCACACTGGCTAAGTCTGCAAACGATACAAAGATAGGCAGATGGACAGATCGTATTGAGGACGCGGAGAGGACGAACAAGGATTTGGGCAGGTAAAGAGATAGTCAGATGAATTCCAACGTTGGAAAGCGTGAGGTCATGCACTTTGACACGAAGAATAGAGGCATGGTCTATTTTCTAAATGGTGAGAAAATTCAGAAATCTGAAGTGCAAAGGGACTTGGGAGTTCTAGTGCAGTGTTCTCTCAAGGTCTGCTTGCAGGTTGAGGCAGTAGTTAGGAGGGCAATTTCAATTATGATTGGGAGCATTGAATATAAGAACTGACCATAGAATGGTGAATCATTGAAATTTATTGCCATAGAAGGCTGTGGAGGCAGGTCTTTGAGTATATTTGACATGGAGATAGATAGTCTTTGATTATCCAGGGGATAAAGGGTTATGTGGAGAAGGACGGAGAATGGGTTTGAGAAACCTATCGGCGATGATTGAAAGACAGAGCAGCCCCGACGGGTTAACTGTCCTAATTTATGCTCCAATTTCTTATAAACTTCTGTTCTAAACCTTAAGGAAGTACCCTGCATCTCTGAGAAGATAGATTCATGTTCTTCATGAAAGTCAGAAGCTGTTGGGAATAGTTAACTGTTTTAGAATGAAGGTATTGTGGCTACTGTCGGGGTGGTGGATAAAATGACATTCAGTGCAGAATCACACACCAACTGCACTGTACTAATGTGAGGAGAATTTATTCAAAACTTGGACCTCTCCGTCTCTCTCAATGGGGAGTAGGGGTTGGGGTGGATGGGGGTAACATCCGCCCAGGCACTTAAACTATCCCGAATCATGCATCCTGAGTGAAATAGCAGTCATGGAATTTATCACCTTCTCATTGTCTGTTTAGAATATAAGGAGTGATTGTCCATAACTCTCAGGGTTCAATGCAATCACCTCTTATTCTCTCACAGCGCTGGAGATCAACCTTCACTCACTCCTCATGGTGCCATCATCCCAGGGATTAATCTGGTGGAACTCCTCTTCACTCTCTCTGTGGGAAGGAGATCACTCCTTATAATGGAAAGAAAATCTGTCCACAATACCCCAAATACTGCCTCAGCAACACTCTCAGGTTTGATCACAATAATTCCTTTCCATCACTTAGCTGGCTCCATTTCTTTCGTGTGAGACAGGAAACCATTGATGTAGAATTTAAAAACAGCTTCACTTCTGTAGGTCAGCATTAATAAAGCCAGCACCAGAGGTGCCCATAGAGATGGACATCACTCTTGGCAGAGACCCAAACACAAAGAATACATCTAAAACAGTGAATGTCTACCTAACTGAATATAAATAAGCCGTTGGAATATGGGATGCAGGCAGAGGAAGGGAGCTACCTTTCCTTTTGTTCTGCCGTCACGGGATGTGTGCGACCATGGTCAGGCCAATATGTTATGCCGAGCTTGAATTGAGTGGTTGTTTCACCTGTTCCATAGGACAATAAACAGTAAAACAAATTGCCGTGGGTTTGCAGTTAAACAGAGACTTGACCAGAGAAAGATGACCCACTGCCTTCTCTAATGGGCATAAGGCAAGACGATATCAACAGATTATTATTCTGTGGTTCTAGAATACGAGCCAATGACGTGACCCACCATACACTGTCTGCCCATCTTTCAGACTTTGTACAGAGAACAAGTTAAACATCTCAAGTGCAATTATTTTACAATGGACACGTGGTTAGCATGGGACTTGAAACAGATGTGTCTGGAACTAACAAAGGCAAAAACGATGATTTATTCAGGAATTGAACTGAGGCTGAGGAGGAGACTGGGACGTGTTAATGGTGGTATTGGAAAGGATTGGTATGTGGGGAGGAGATGGAGATGTACACTTTGCAGGAGAAAATGAATCAAAGAGGTTGAGAACAGTGTGTTTTACCCTCGCGTATTGAGGAGTAATTTGTAAATAATAGTTTGCTAGTTATAATTTCTAAGGAATGGAATCTTTGATTGGAGCTGAAAACGTTGGCTTGCACCTTTACAAATTCTACATATCATGAGCATCGAATGAGTTCAGACCATTTCACTAAACAGACAGAGTGATTTACCAGGAACACCAACTATAGCAGGGATAGGATAGTAACCAGCTTGAATAACTATCAGTACATTTTCAATCCGCGATTCTAATGATATCCAAGGTTGAGAAAGCCAGTAAAGACCATCGGATAAACTCCTATCCATCGTTGGGACATTCCAGTCTAATGTTCCCAGATTCCCATCTCTCCTGCCCTTCTCTCTGAAGCTGCTAATCCCTGTTACTGCTGTTGGCCATGCTTCCGCTCATACTATGGGATACAACACTGAAAGCATGCCCTTATTGATAGAATAGAGGAGCTCTCTAGGGACGCATACGATCCATGGAGACTGACATCATTACAATCGCTGAACAAATAGCTCCAGTTAACCCCTTTGAATTCATGCTACTTTATTAAAATTCAAAATAACGTCGAACGTTTATGCATTCTGGATGTGATATGCGAGTGTGACTGAAGGAAGGAATGTTGAGGATGGCAGATTGATTGTGTGTAATCATTCAGTCAGCCTTGGATATGGAAGTAATGTCAGAAATTTAATGGAACATAAACATGCTTCTCTGTTCATAAATACAGAAATAAATCCCGTAACTACTGATCAGTCATTGCAAAATCAGTAAAACATTGAGAAAACAACTATCATCCATGATCTGATAGCAAATGTGCCAAAAGAAACGTGGGTTACAACAGACAAACGGCATGGATACGTTAACAGCGAATTGAACATGACAAACACAGTTCAGATTGTTATTCTAGGATCAGAGAGGGTAGCTTGGGTCGTGCTGCTGATGTTATCGATGTTAATGAACTGTCATGAAGTGTCACTTCATGGACTTCGATTACATTGTGATTATAATATTGGTGAAAAGACATAAGATGGAGAGGACTGGGGGGCATGGCTGATTAGACTGGGTGGAGGGACAGTGATGTTCCCCAGTTACCAGAATTGCAATGTTACTCTTTATAACTCATATGAAGAACAGATTCAAGAATACATCTACAATGAGGAATTAGCAGAGATAATATTAATGAAATGCGTTTATGCAATATAAAATATAGGAACAAAATGATTTTGTGCACCCACCAATATATGCAAAGTACAAAGAGATAAGGTTGTTAAAATACACTCCTGATATTGAGCTATATAAATTGAAATGTGAATATGTGAATTACATCACTAGGAAAGTGGTGTGCAAACTTTATCAATCATTATTTGACCCACAGCTAAGATCGTGATTTCACTTCTGTCAGTTAGTCCCCTTACTGAGATTCTTTGGCCTAGTCTCTCATACAGTATCGGTGTGTGTGTGTGTGTGTGTGTGTGTGTGTGTGTGTGTGTGTGTGTGTGTGTGTGTGTGTGTGTGTGTGTGTGTGTGTGTGGAGAGGGGGTAGGGGGGGGGGTGGTTCGTGGAGGCAGGGTGGTGGTTATCATTTCCTGCTGCTCTTGGCACAGACTAATTAAAAGCTCTGCTTTCTCCATGGAACCAACCTATTGGCCTCATGGGTTCTGTTTAGCTGTCAGTAACCCAGCTTTGTGATATTGTTCAAAGTAAATAATCTGGGATGACAGCCAGTATCAGCATAGTGCTCACAGTGTATGGCGCCCAGACAAAGGGCTTGCCGATCAGAGGAATTTCTAAATAAAGCTTCTAACTTCGGTCTGTCCATATTTATCTACCGTAATGCAGTCTTCTGATCTATCTAATTTCACCCTCATCTAACACCTCTTCCTCTCACACTCAGTCAGTCGCTCCCCTTTCTCTCCGCTCTCAGTTTATCGCCCTTCACTTGCTCTCTCTCTCTCTGTTTACTTCTCTCTCACAAAATGTCTCTTCACACACTCTCTATAACTCCAATTGTGCAGTTCGAGAGCTTGTGACTCCACAATGGGCTGAATGGCCTCCATCCACGCCATAATAATTGAAGTTTTGTGACCCACAATAAATACTTCCTGGACAGACATGCTGGTCCGATGACAGAGACAGTGCACAATCACTCATTATCTTTTCCTGCTCTTCTCTCGTTTACAGCTGCCTTGAAATGTCTGTTCAAACAAAACACACTGAATGAAATTCGAGTAGACGAGATGTCGTTCATGACTGTATATTTCAATCAGGATTTAATGAAGGATGAGATTCCAGAATAACATAAGAAATGAATGAAAAGCAGGGTAACACAAGAAATGGCAGCGGGGTACAACATGTGGTTCCAATATGTCTCATGGTATTACCAATAGATTAGCAATCCAGAAAAATCAGCTCCTGTTCTGTGGATCCAGGTTGAATCCCGCCACTGCAGATGTTGGAAATTCAATCCAATAATGTAAAAATATCCCCGGAATTAAGAATCTACTGCTGAGAATGAAATCATTGCCGATTGTCAGAAAAGTCCACCTGTTCCCTAATATCCTGCAATGAAGGAATCTTCCATCCTCACCTGGTCTGGTTGACATTCAACTCAAGACGCAAAGCAATGTCATTGACTCCCAATCGCCCTCTGAAATTGTCTAGTGAGTCATTCAGTTGTACCAATCCCTACAAAGTTTCAAACAAATGAAACCGGATGGACCAACTGGCATGGAAATGGGCACCGGAAATAGTCAACATTGGAAACATCACTTTAGAACCTGCAATCTTCCTTACTAACACCTGATGTCTGGTGCCAACTTTGGAACAACTGCCTTACAGACTAGTCAAGAAACAGCCCGATATAGGCTTACTCACGTAATCATACATTACAGAAATAACAGAAATTAAACATGGGCAAAAGTGTCTCTTACTGATTACCACGTAATGTCGTTCCTCAGCTGAATCAGTCCTCCACCATGTCAAACAACACTTGGAGAAAGCATTGACTGGGGCAAGGGTACAAAATGAATTCTGGCCGGGGGATTTCGAAGTCGACTGTCATGAGTGTTTTTTTTAAGATTACTTACAGTGTGGAAACAGCCCTTCGGCCCAACAAGTCCACACTGACCCGCCGAAGCGCAACCCACCCATACCCTTACATTTGCCCCTTACCTAATACTACGGGCAATTTAGCATGACAATTCACCTGACCCACACATCTTTGGATTGTGGAAGGAAACCGGAGCACCCAAACGGAACCCACGCAGACACGGGGAGAACGTGCAAACTCCACACAGTCAGTCGCCTGAGGCGGGCATTGAACCCGGGTCTCAGGCGCTGTGAGACAGCAGTGCTAACCACTGTGCCACCATGCCGCCTACTGCTTTGGCAACAGTACGACTGATCATGCTGGTCGGCTCCTCAGGACATAGCTACTAGATTGGGTCAGCAGAAGGTGGTGAGGGAATGAACGAGAGGGTAAAAAAACTTACCTGACCTCATCCTTACTCATCTACCAACTGCAGATGTATATGTCTATGACAGTATCGGTAAAAGTGACCACCACACCGTCCTTGTGGAGACGAAGTCTATTGTCTCCATAAGCTCTATTGTGTTGTGTGGTACTATCACCATGCTAAACGGCACAACTTTTAGCAGATCTAGCAGCTCAAGACTGTCCGTCCATAAGACACTGTGGACCATCGATAGCAGCAGAACTGTACTCCAGCATAATCTGTAACATCACGGCCCAGCATTCCCCCACTCAACCATTACCATCAATCCAGAGAATTAACCCTGGTTCAATGGATAATGCAGGATTGCATTCCAGGAGCAGAACCAGGAATATATAAAGATAAAATGTTCATCTGCTGAAGCTTCCAAGCAGAAATACGTGCGTGCCAGATACCATAAACAGCAAGGGACAGACAGAGCTTAGCGATCACAGAACCAATGCATCAGATTTAAGCTCTGCAGTCCTGCTAATCTGATCATGAATGGTGACGGACGATTAAACAACTCACTGGAGCAGGAGTCTCCACAAATATCCCCAACCTCAATGATGGAAGAACCCAGCACAACAGTGCAACAAATAAGGCTGAAGCTTTCATTGCAATCTTCAGTCAGAAGTTTTGAGTGGGTGATCCATTTCGGCCTCCTCCGGTGGTCCCCATCGTTACAGAGAGCAGGCTTCAGCAAGTTCGATTAACTGATATCAAGAAACGGTTGAAGGCACTGGATACTGCAACGACTATAGGCCCTGGTAACATGCTGGCAATAGTCCTGAAGACTTGTGCTCCAGAACATCACGCTCCCCTAGCCAAGCTGTTCCAGTATGTTTACAAACCGACAATGGGGAAAAACGGCTCGAGTGTGTTCTCTACATAAAACGCAGGACAAATTCTACCCATCCTAATACCGCTTTATCAGTCTACTCTCCATCATCAGTAAAATCATGGAAGGTGTCATAAACAGTGCTATCAAACTGCACCTACTCAAAACTAACCTGCTCAGTGACGCCCAGTTTGGGGTTTGCCAGGGTCACTCAGCTCCTGAACTCGTCACAGCCTTGGTTCAAACATAGAAAAAGGAACTGAATTCCAGCCCTTGACATCAAGGCTGCATTCTGCCAATTGTGACATCAAGGACCCCAAGCAAAAATGGTACCACGGGCCAACACTCTGTTATAGGAGTCATACCTGACAGATATGAAGATGGTCATTGTTGTTGGAGGTCAGTCATCTCAGCTCCAGAAAATCTCCGCAGTAGTCCCTTAGGATAATGTCCTAGGTCCAAACATCTTCAGCTGCTTCAACAATGACCTTCCTTCCATCATAAGGTGAGAAGTGGGGATATTCGATGATGACTGCACAATGTTCAGCACCATTCGCAAATGCTCAGATACGGAAGCAGGCCATGCCCAAAGCAACAATATCTGGGCAAGTAACATTTGCGCCACATAAGTTCAGACAATGACTGTCATCATTGAGAAACAATATAACCAATTTGTATTCAGCAGCATTATCATCACTAATCTCCCCCACTATCAATATTCTAGGGAGTTTCATTGACCAGAAACTCAACTGGACTCGCCACATGAATATAACAGCAGATCAGAGGCTAGGAATACTGCACGAGAAACTCACCTCCTGACTACCCATAGCCTGTCCATTATCTACAAGACACAAGTCAGGAATGAGATGGAATACCTTCACTTGTCTGAATGAGTGCAGCCCCAACAACACTAAAGAAGCTTGACACAATCCAGGACAAAACAGCCCATTTGATTTGCACCACATCCACAAGCATTCACTCCTTTCACCATGGTCACTCAGGAGCAGCAGTGTGCACTATCTGCAAGACACAATGGAGAAATACCCAAAGATCCTCAGACAGATCCTTCTAATGCATCAGAATTAAGCTCTGCAGTCCTGCTAATCTGATTGTAAATGGTGGCAGACGATTAAACAACTCCATTTGGAATGACAAGGGCAGGAGACTTTTGCGAACAGCATCAGCTTCCAATTCCCCTCCAAACGAGTCAACATCCTGATTTGGATATGCATTGCCGTTCCTTCACTATTGCTGCGTGAAAACCCTGGAATTCCCTCTTTAGTCACTAGTGGGTCACCGCACAGCAGGTAGGTTGCAGCAGTTCGAGAAGGCAGCTCAGCACCACCGTCTCAAGGGCAACTGGGGACGGGCAAGAAATGCTGGGCACATCCAGCGATGCCCACATCCAAAAAAATATTTTTTAAAAATAGTTCCAAGTTGAGCATCTCGATGGGACAGGTTATCTGATTTGAACACGAACAGGAAAGCGGTGTTTCTAAAATTGAACATTTTAGACTTTTCTGTTATTAAAGGGTGTTCAGTATTCGATGACATATTGTTGCTGAATGCTGTGATAAGTTGCATCTGTTCTGTTTAAATCAACAATACTGGCGTATTTTTGGATCAATCCTTCGAAAATACCAGACAGAAAATGGCAATCATCATAGAAAGAATGTACTCCCGCCAGATGAGACTCACTGATAGCAGCTCATATTCAAAATATTCATGGAATACTGGCTGACACTGAATCCTCCCACCGTCCATATCACAGGGGTTACCATTAACCAGAACGTGAAGTCAAATCAATATACAAATACAAGGGTTACAAGAGCAGGTTAGAGATTTACAAGTCTATACGGAATAATAGACCCGGTGTCCTAAACGGCATGAGATATAGCAAGAGACGTAGGCCATTCAGCCATTCCTTCATTCTGATATTGTGCCTTTTTGTCATTATCTCTATGAAAAGTGGAAATATCTTCTACATACAGACTGCATCAATTTTTTCAGTAATCCATTAGTTTCAATCAGAACCCCCCAGCCCCCACCCCCCCACAATTCTTCTAAATTACATCGAGTGCACACACTGCCGCTCATATGACAAGCTATCATCGCCAGGATGGATCACCTCCAACACCAGCAGATCTTTCTCCAGATATAGTGTACAAAACAGCTCACAATTGGCCAAATGCTGTCTGTCCATAGCCCATTACATTCTCACCAGTATGTCTCCCGTCTTGCATTCTTGCTCTCTTGAAACAAATGCGAACATTGCTTTTGCTTTCCTAAATGCCAACTGAACATACACGTTAACCATAAGAGAGGACAAGTGCTTCAAAATCCTTTTGGGCTTCAGATTTAATGGATCCTATTAGAATATAGTGTCTCCCCTCTTACGCCTACCAAAGTGCATATTCTCACACGTTCCCATATTGTGCTCCATGAGTCACGTGTTTTCCCACAGTCCTAAACTGTTCAAGCCTTTCTGCAGCTTCCCCACTTCCTCAATATCTTCTGCAAACTTAGCAAAACTGCCCTCAAGTCCTTTGTTGAGTTTGTTCATATATAATACATTTCCTGGCTCCCAAAGAACCGTCCACCATCTATAAGGCACAACAGTCAATGTGCTTGACTCCATTCAGGTTGAAGCAGTGGCTGGACTTGAATTACACCTGTAAAGTCTTCATTCCCTGCACCTCTGACTCTCTGTAGAAGCACACCCTACCCCCTTTTGTTGAGAGTTTACTTCATTATGGCGCACAATCCCAGTCTATTGATATCACTCCGTCTCAACATTAACTGAGTGGTGCTCACACCAACCATGTCACTGTGTATTGATGACGATGGAGTGAGGTCGGCGAGGGGATGTCTATGATGAATAACTGTGTGACTGCCAGGCTGAAACCTGCCCCTACAGCCTGGGATGTACTTGTGCCCGCTGTCACCGCTGCAGGCATGAACAGTCTTCTTGCAGGTCACATCAAGGAAAGTGAAGGACCTGGATAGTGTTCCAGGCTGAGCACTCAGATCCTGTGAGGACCAACAGGCAGAGGTATTCACATACAATTTCAGCCTTTCCCTCCCACAAGCTGAAGTCTCAACCTGCTTCAAGAAGACCAACATCAACCTTCATCATTGTGCTTCCAATTAAATCTGTTGGACTATAACCAGGTGTTGTGTGATTTTTAACTTTGTACACTCCAAAACAACACCGGCATCTCCAAATCATAACATCATAACACGGCTGTGTCCCACAGCTCGCTACTGTACTCCCTGTACACACAAGGCTGCGTCCTCAGCCCCCTACTCTACTCCCTGTACACTCAGGGCTGTGTCCTCAGCCCCCTACTGTATGTCCTGTACACACACGGCTGTGCCCCTCAGCCCCCTACTGTACTCCCTGTACACACACGGCTGTGCCCTCAGCCCCTACTGTACTCTCTGTACACACATGGCTGTGTCCCTCAGCCCCCTACTGTACTCCCTGTACACACCCGGCTGTGTCAATCAGTCCCCTACTGTACTTCCTGTACACACCCGGCTGTGTCCCTCAGTCCCCTACTGTACTCCGGTACACACACGGCTGTGTTCTCAGCCCCCTACTGTACTCCTGTACACCCCCGGCTGTGTCCCTCAGTCCCCTACTGTACTCCCTGTACACACCCGGATTTGTCCCTCAGCCCCCTACTGTACTCCGGTACGCACACGGCTGTGTCCCTCAGTCCCCTACTGTACTCCAGTACACACACGGCTGTGTCCCTCAGTCCCCTACTGTACTCCCTGTACACACACGGCTGTGTCCTCAGCCCCCTACTGTACTCCCTGTACACACGTGGCTGTGTCCCTCAGCCCCCTACTGTACTCCCTGTACACACGCGGCTGTATCCTCAGCCCCCTACTGTACTCCCTGTACTCACACGGCTGTGTCCTCAGCCCCTACTGTACTCCGGTACACACGTGGCTGTGTTGCCAAATTCCAAGCAATGCCAACTGTAAGTTCGCTGATGACATCACCAAAGCAGGAAGTATATTAAACAACGATGAGTCTGAACACAGAAAGGAGATAGTGGGTTTGGTGGCATGGTGGAATGATAATAACCTCCCTCTCAAATTCGGCAAAAGTAAAGAACCGATCAATGACTTTCGAACGAAAGGAGGGGAACAAGCCACTATCTACATCAACGGTCAAGACAGTGCAGAGCGTCAAGTCCCTCGGAGTGATGGTAACTGGCAGCCTACCCTGGATTTCTCACATAGGTGTGACAGTCAAGATGGTCTCAAGATTCTCTCCTTCCTAACTTGGCTCAGGATATTTAGCATGCACCACTTCTACAGATGCACTATTGTGAACGTACTGTCCGGGTGCGTAATGGCCTGGTATGGCAACACTGTGCCCAGGAACATCAGAATTTACAGAAGATTGTGTTCACAGCCCAGACTATAACGGACTCCAATCTCCCAATAATTGACTCTATTTACACGGCTCGTTGCTGCAGAAAGGCTGCCAACATCTATCCAAGATTACTGAGGGAAGGGAGAGAGGAAATAACTTGGGCGATAACAGATATCTTTGTAACATCCTTAAACACAACTGAGGTCCCGGAGGACTGGAATGTTTCTAATCCCCTTGTTTGAGAAGGGTAGCATGAATAATCCAGTTAATTATAGACCGGTGAGCCTGACGTCTGGGGTAGGGAAGCTGTGAGAGAAGATACTGAGGGATAGGATCTATTCTCATTTGGATGAAAATGGTCTTACCAGTGAGAGGCAACATGGTTTATTGTGGTGAAGGTCTTGTCTTACCAACTTAATAGAATTATTTGAGGAAGTGACAAAGTTAATTGATGAGGGAGGGGCTGTAGATGTCATGCACATGGACATCAGGAAGACATTTGTTAAGATTTCCCATTGTCGGGTTATGGGGAAAGTGAAGTCACATGGTGTCCAGGGTGTGCTAGCTACATGGATAAAGAACTGGCTTGGCAACAGGAGACAGAGCGTAGGAGGGGAAGGGAGTTTCTCAAAATGGATAACTGTGACCAGTGGTGCTCCATTTAAGATGTTTTGGGAAATATACATGAATGGGCCGGGAGCATAGGGATACAGACCTTCAGAAAGTAGAAGACAGGTTGAGATAGAGGATATGGATCGGCTCAGGCTTGGACCGCTGAATGGCCTGTTCCTGTACTGGAATGTTCTTTGTTCTAACATTACCAAAGACCCATCATATGCCTGTAAAGATCTCCCACAACCTCTTCCATCAGGATAAAGATACAGACGCTTGAACACACAGAGCAGCAAGTTCAGGAACAGCTTCTTCCTAGCGGTTATTAGCCTGATGAATGGGCTCTCCAATCTCAGATAATGCTGATTTTGTTCATATTGATCTCGCCTAGCGCACACCCTGTGCAGGGTAACCTATATGCCTCTCAAACATGTTTTACAGCCATCGTTCAGTACATCCATGCTTACCTTGATCCATGATCTGCCTGGATATCTTGACGCAGTACAAAATAAATCCTCATCTCCCTACCCCCAGCTCCCTCCAGTGCTCACGCCCAGGTCTCTCCGGTCCTCACCCCCAGCTCCTCCCATTCCCCCAGCTCCCCTTGACCCTATCCCCAGCTCCCTGTGAACTTTGTCTCTCACAGTTTCTCTCACACTGCCTATTTCCCTGTGTTTTCCTTTTCCCTGTCTTCTGTTCCTTTCCCTGAACCTATTATCTTCCCTTCTCCCTGCACATGTGACTGTTTGTTTCCTTGTTTTGTTTCCTTTCTCTCTTTGACTGACTGTCCCTCTGTTTCCCTCACTGTGTTCTCTCTCTCCTTCCCTTTGTTTCTGTCTCTTTCTCCTTCGTTGGCTTCTCTATTCGTATGAACCAAGTGATGGCTCATTGGTTCTATATTGGAAATGCAATACACTCAACAAGGTTTTGGTATAGAAGACATAATTTAAAATTACCAGTTAAATTTCAATTGTTGTCAAAACAGCAACCAGAACGTGGGTATCCAGTTACATTTAACTATTTTGAAACCGCCCGTCTCCCAGTGCTCTGTATACCGGCAACTCAAAGCATTCTATTCGGGTGCATAATGACCTGACATGGTAACTGCTCTGCCTAGGACCAAAAGATACTACAGACGGTATTGTGCACAGTCCAAACCATCACGGAAGACAACCTTCCGTACATTTATATTTGTCATTGTCGCAGAAAGGCTGGCAACATCAAAGATCTCTCTCCCAAACTGGTAATGACCTCCTACAACCTCTTCCAACAGGGAGGAGAAACAGAGGCTTGAGAACATGAACCAGCATGCTCAGGAACACTTCCTTCCCTACCATTATTAGACTGACAAATTGACATCTCTCTCTATTCAAATATTGTTAATCTTTCTAATGTCGATCTTACTTTGCACACCTCCTGTGAAGCTGTAACCTTGTATGCATCACTCTGTCCAAGGACCCTGTGATCTCTGTTTTCTTGTTTACTATCATGTGCCTGCACTACAATAAAAACAAACCTTTGCATTGTGCATTTGACTAAAATAAATGAAACCAAATCAGATCAAACACGTGGACTGCAGGGGCTCAAGATCTTCTCAAGGGCAACTGGAAAAATGAACCCATGCTGCCCCAGTCAGAGATACCCATATCTAATTAATGGATATAAGAAGATGACCACACTTAGGGAGGACAGACAGAGGGAATCAAATTGCTTTAAACATGATCTTAGATATATACAGGGTTCCTTGACTATTTGTAAGCAGTGTGTTCCTACAAAACCGTTGGCAAGTTGATATGGTGTAAAGTGCAGTAGCACTAATTTATATGGGAAAAAATTCGGCTTGCTTCATAAAAGTGAAAATCCTGTTCGGATACATTTTGGTTAGTGAAACAATGTCCTAATGTAAGTCATTTAGAAAGGGAAGTGGCGAAAAGTGAACTTTTGAAAAGCGGGGATACCCGTATTTACAAGGGCATGATATTCAGGAAGATGGGAGAGGCGAAAAATAAATGAGATGAATCTTACATTTGATTTCCAGCCCAGCTGATCATCATTCTCTTTGTTTGCTCTTTTTCTTCTGTATCTCTCTTTCTTTATTGATTCCTCCTCCCCTTCAAAGCAGACTTCCCTGTCAATAGTATTAATCACACTCCTTTCCAGCTGCTTTCAGTTCAGGAAAGTTTCCCAACAATTTATGCCCGTTTCTTTGCATTTCTTTCTATAATTTCAGATTTTCAGCATCATCCTTTATTTGATTTCACCTTCAATTTTTTTTAATCCGTGGGACGTTGTCATCTTTGCCAAGGGCAGCATTTGGTGACCATCACTAGTTGCCCTGACTCTGACGCCATTCCACAAGCCAATATAAAGTTAAGCAGATTGCCATGGGTCTCAAGTCACAATTAACCCTGACCGGGTAATGACACTAGATTTCTTTACCGAAGGTGATCAGTGAAAGGAAAAGGTTTTCAGACAAAATGTTGCTTTTGTTTGTTTTTCGTGAAATTCACTATTATTCCAATTCTTATTATTTTTATTTAAGTTCTGTCATCAGCTGTTGCAGACTTGAAACAAATAACTTGAAACAATATCTTTCGTTTAATAAGATTCGCTTCTGAATTATATCCAGCGACATTCCTACATCCATACATTGTCCTAATCATGAAGTAATTTTCGAGACAATTGCAATTTTGTGATTGAAATATTTGTAATTGGAAAATTGGTCAGAAGAGAGCTTGAAACATGAAGTCTGAATTTTACCAACGTGCAGCCAATGGTTTGTTCAGTAACAGCACTGACACAGAGATGAAGATTGGGGATATTAGGAGCTGGTAATGGACAGGGTTGGTGACAGAGAGAACAGGAGACATAAATCAGTTCAGGGCAAAGAGGGATCTCGAGATTGTGCACAGTTTTGTTCTCAGATAATTGTGAGTGGTTTGCCATTCATGGGTAATGAATGGAGACTGCAATTGAAACTGAAGGCAATAGTTACTTTCTCTGACAAATATAGATAACAGAAATTGCAGTGAAGTTCAAGCTTGTTTCTGAGATTAATGAATAGACAGAGGTAGAGAACACCAACAATAGCGAGAACCCTCCATCCCATCCAGAATAATTATCAGCACTGCTGATATCCGATATGGTAGAAATCCCCAAGAGGGGGAAATCTTGAAAAGACTCTTGGAAAACCTCCTCTCCATTGTTGCAATGTTCAAGTCCGCTATTCTCAGATTCAGATCTATGCAGCTGTTGATCTCTGTTACTGTTGGAGCTGATGCATCTGTTACTACAGTGGTAGAGCACTGAATGAAGCCTCTTAGTAATAGGAGAGGGAAACCCTCCAGTGACACAGTTGCATTGCATGGAGACTGACATCAATCACAGTCAGAGCAAACAGTCCCTGCTTTCAATACAGCACATTCAGTTCACAATATAACTGTTGACATTGCTGGCTATTGGTCACATCTCCCATCACAATCGCTGGGTGAAGTCAGTTGTGAGAGAGAATTAAAATATTTTCTTTTTGTAGGCTACATGATTCTGCTCTGTTGTCCGATTACTATGCTGTAACCATCTTTCCAAAAATCCTTCCACTCCTCCCATCCACCCCCAAAAGAAACACAACCTGGATGTTGTTACTGTGCTGATCTCTCCTCCACGGGAACAAACGCCAGCGAACAGACTGTTACTGGGCACAGCCGCCCTGAACATAAACAGGAAGTGTGGACTTCTCTGAATATTCCTCTCACTGCTCTAATAAGGCAACTTTTGAACTTCCATAGGGAATATGCTTCAGTAATTAATTTATATAAATTGACAGACTTCTAAATGCAGTTTTATTTGATGTAAACCGTATTTTTTACGCATTTTGGCATCTGTCCAAAACTAAAAGGGATAATTACAATGAAAGTATTCATTTAGACTTATGAATTAATGAGTCAGGTTTGAGTGAACATGATATTGGGTGGGAGATAGGGCGGAATGGGAGTAGTGCCTGTGGAGACTGCATGGGCAGTACAATGATATTCCCCAGTCATCATCCCTCTTTCTGACAGACAGAATTAAATCTAATGCATAACAAGGAAACAGCCAACATTTGGGTGATGCAATGCTGAATGACAATGTGAACTAAAAGAATATTAAATGTGATAAAGTGAACTATATTTTATATACATACCATTTAATCATTGGGAATACAGATCGAGTAGGGTCACCGGGCCTGAAACATTCACTTTGATTTCTCTTCACAGATACTGCCAGACCTGCTGAGCTTGCCCTCTAAGTTCTGATTTTCTTTTTGTTTGAGATTTATCATATTGTTCATATCTGGTAGGATACTGACAATAAAAAGCAGACACTCGTAACAAAATGTAAAGGGCAATGGGGACAATACAGGAGACTAACAGTAGAGATAGTCATTCCAAGCTGGAAGAGACAATGGGTTGAGTTCCACCCACTTTTGCTGTAAGTTAGTCTGTGATATGTAATCAAAACTTTGGAGACAGGGTGGACAAGTTTGCTCAACATGGTCACAGAGTGCTCCACCATAAATAATCTATTCCTATTATCTCATGAAATTTCAGCTGCCTCTAAAATGTCTTTTTAAACAAAGTGGAGTTCCTGAGATTTACAGGATCATCAGAAAAAATATTCTTTTTTCCTTTGAATCTTAAAGAAGAAACAGATTTCGGCCATAACACAGGTGTCACAGACACACCAACTATTATAGGAACAGGAAAGGACTACATTGTCCATATGTAGCTGAAAATGTGTTGCTGGTTAAAGCACAGCACGTCAGGCAGCATCCAAGGAATAGGAAATTCGACGTTTCGGGCATAAGCCCTTCATCAGGAAAATTCGAATGCCCGAAACGTCGAATTCCCTATTCCTTAGATGCTGCCTGGCCTGCTGTGCTTTAACCAGTGTTAGGAAGCATTATTAAGGTTAGGTTGTGTTCAGAAACTTTATTGTTAGGTAGTGCTCACGTAAGGTAGTATTAGCAAGTCTGGAAATTGTTAGCTTCACTAGACAACAGTAAGCCATTATGTTACACTAAGAACAGACTGAAACGCTGATGGCATAATGAGGCCACAGGGAGGGTGAACAGATAACAGGACATTGAAACCGTGTTAGATTGCACGTAGCTCATACTGAGGTAACTGAATGTTATCTCTTTTGGGACCAATCCTATTAGAGTATACCGCTTCTTACCAAATAAGGATGTAGCACTGGGATGCGAGGGGCTAAAAGCTAGACAAAGAGAACAACAGATCAGAAGGCGCTTTCTCCAGTGAGCAGTAAACATCTCACTGTATTGTGTACGTCTCTCTCTCAGTAAAAGCTTATATTTTGAATCAGATCCAGTGTTTCTCTCCTTCAAACGAACACCAGGGACGGTAGCTCCGTCCTAACACCAGCAACACATTTTCAGCTGTGATCTCCAGCATCTGCAGACCTCATTTTTTACCCGAAGATTTATTGTTCATATGTAACCAAATTCAGCATGTAGCCCTGAAATTGTTGATTAATATACAGCAGAAGCTGAATAACTGTTCATGAAAACTGTTAGTATCTAACAATAGGGAGTGAGTAATGGAAGGTCACGTGAGAACTAGGCCTAGTGTCTGGGTAGGGGGCATTGAGGAGTTCAGTCCCTAAAATTATTGACCATTATTTTGAGTCTGAATGGCTGCAGGGTCCACCCGCGGAAAATGAGGTGTTGTTCTTCCAGCTTGCGTTGAAATGTCCTGGAACACTGCAGCAAGCCTGACGCAGAGATACTGGCCAGGGAACAGGATGGGATATTAAACTGGCAGGCAACTGGAAACTCAGGGTCTTTTGCAGAGGTACAGCTTGGATATTCAGTGAAGTGGTCACCCAGTCTACCTTTAGTTTCCCCAATGTAGAGCAGATCACAATGTGAGCAGCGAATGTAGTAGACCGGATTGTGGGAAATGTTGGTAGGATGCTGCTTCACCTGGAAGGTATGTTTGGACCTTAGATAATGACGAGGGAGGAGGTAAATGGGAAAGTGTAACAGCTTCGGCAGAGGAAAGTGAAGTGTACCTGTGGTGGGGGCTGGGGGAAGTGGTGTGTGTGTGTTGGGAGGGGTAGGTGTGGGCAGTGAATAACGAGTGGACCAGGGTGTCCTGGAGGAAATGGTCACTTCAGAAGCTGGAAAGGGGAGAGGAGGCAAATATGTGTCTGGTGGTGGCATCTCGCTGGAGGTGGGGGAATGCAGACTGATGATCTTCTGCATGTGAATGCTGGTGGGATGGTAGGTAAGGATAAGGGAAACTCTAACGTTGTTGCAGCAGGGAAGAAAGATGCTGAGGGTAGAAGTGCAGGAGATGGGTCGGAACTGGTTGAGGTCCCTGTCAATAACAGTGCTGGGGAGTTCTCAGTTCAGGAAGAAGGTGGACATATCAGAGGCCACATGTTTGAAGTTGACATCATCAGAAGCAATGCGGTGGAGACGGAGGAACTGAGAGAATGGAATGGAGCCTTTGCAGGAAACAGGGTGTGAGGATGCATACTCCAGGTAGCTGTGGGAGTTGGTCGGTTATTACTGGATATCAGTGACCGGTCTATCCTCAGAAATAGAAGCAGAGATATCGAGTAAAGGAAGGGAGGAGTCAGAGGTAGAGAGGTGAATGTGAGGGAGAGGTGCAAATTGGAAACAACGAACTTTTCCAATTCTGGACAAGAAAGAGGAGCAGCAGCGATGATAATATCTACATATTGGAGAAAGAGTTATGGATGGGGGCTGGAATAGAACTGGAAATGGAATGACCTACGTACCCCATGAAGAAACAGGTATAACTTGGGACCACGTATGTATCCATGCAACCCCTCTGTATGGGAGGAGCAGGCTGAAGCAATGGGTCTGCATGGGCAGTTCTGTTTGTGGATTTTCAGGAGGAGATAAAAGCGAACTCTGCTATCAGAGGGCCATCAGCTTCGGGACTGTTAGGTGGGGGTGAGTGGGAGGGGGGGAGGTGTGGGCCAGTGAGTGGGAATCTCCAGGTGAAATGTGGTCAGATTTAGTAAATAAAATAGCCTGATGTGCCATGGTAGAGTGATGGACCAGCAGGTGACATGTGGAGGTATCTGAGAGCTGGCACTCAGCCTCTGAAATGTAGAGGTGGGTCCACCAGACTGCAGCAGCACCTCTCTTATCGGCACAGGCTGAATAACATAGTCAGGGTTGATTGAAGCATACAGCGTACAGTCTGTTCAGAGGGTGATAGGTTGGATAGGGAGTGGGGGAATACAGAGAATTTAAGACAACTAAACTCACATGGAAAGTTCTCAATGAGCATATTGAGTTCAAGTAAATGCCAGAGGAATGGATCCAGGTGGAGGGAGAGTGTTGGAGCTGGGCGAAGGGTCTGTGGGATGGGGAGTGGACTTTTGTCCAAAGAAATGGACACCGAGGAGAAGATGGTGGAAGAGGAGTTCAACATTATGTCGTGCCTGAAATTCATTAAAGTGGGGGCACAGAGGGATAAAACTGAGACCTTTGCTGAGTACAGAACATTCAGCATTAGAGCGTGGAAGGTTAGGAGGGATGGTGAGTACACCACAGGAGGTGGGCTTGGGGGAGGGGATGGAGTCAGAGCACAGGGCATGGTGGTGTGGCAGATTCCAGAGGCCCATAGGCATCTCTAAGTTATTCCATCTTGTGTGCCTCGTATATCTGGTGAGCATGGCGAATGAGCTGGAGAATGAAGTAGAATTGGGGAATGGTGCAGCCTTGAGCCAATGCGATGTGATGCTGTTAGACAGAGAAAATGTTGATCTCAGTGGCAACAACACCGCACGACCAGTCCTCAGAAAGTAAATGATTGAAGATAATCTGAATCGTTACCTTATTGTAATGCTCTGATTTCATTGGGGTGACACTCAACCAGCAAGGTCTTACTTTTCTGAGACTTTAGACCAAACTGTGAAAACTGAATGTATCTTGATGTTATTAATAAAACAAATCCATCCATGGTTTTGTAAGGCACTAGCAAGGGCAGAGTTTATTTGTCATTCCCAATAGCTCTGGGTAAGGTGTCATTGTTCATTGAGGAAATTACCAGCACAGAATTTCCTCTGATTTCCATTAACCACAGTTTGCTGAGGGGGAATGATGCTACATGAATCAAATGCTACTTTGATGGCAAGGGAAGTTACTCTGATCTCACCTCAACTGACATTGGAAATAAGTTAAAATACTAAAGAGAAAAAGGCTAGAACACGGCTTATTGAACAATGTGGTCACTGTCCTCGCAACGTTTAAGGACAAACAGATGCATGGACTTCTGATTCTGAGGAGAGTTATTTCCTATTTGGGATGAGGCTGTTTGCTTCAGCGCTGTGACACAGAGACAGAAAAAAAAACGTTCCACTCTGTATAGGGAAATATCTCACCCTATTCACGGTGCATTGGACAATGACAGACATACACGATTAAACATTGGGCATTGATCATCTCAATCTCATCATTCACTGATGACCAATAGCAGCACAGAAGCCAGGAGCTCCCATCACCCCAGTTGGAAAGCAAAAAGGGGTAAGGGATGGCCAGTGGAAGTGGGAGTAACTAGTGAACTGGTGTGGCAGAAGAAGGGTGTGAAGAGATATCATCAGTGGAAGAGTATGTGGCAGCAGAAGGGGTCGTGCAAGGGAAGTAGGAGTGTAAAAAAAGAGTAGGAAGGGGAGGAAGAATGGCTAATGAAGTTTTAGTGACTGGGTAAAGCTTGTTTTTGGAAAAGTGAGGTTGGGTGAAAACCACCACTGTTCAGGAAAATTGGGATCGGATTCCATTGAAAATTAAAATTTGATGCACTTCTTTTTCTATCACTTGATTCTTTATCAGATTGTACATTCACTCTGTAGTTTGTATCTCCATCAAATGCAGGTGACGTGTTTCCCCACCCCCCCCCCCCAGTGTTGTGTCTCAACATTTTTGAATTTTTTTTCACAGTATGTATATGCTTCCAATCCAAGGTAGACATGAGAATATGATTTGATCTCCTGCAGTTTGTCCATAACATGGAATTTAATTGAATATATTTCCTCATCACATTAGCTGATTCAAGAAATTAATCAGTGTCCATCCTGCAGATGAAAAATTTCTTCAGTTTTCACTATTGTTACAAAGGACAGTGCCACACAACAGGCTAATGTTCCAGTGCAAGGTGCCAAACCGAATTCTCCCTAATTTAGTTACACGCTTTATGAATAAGACATGCTGAGGGACAGAGTGTAAAAGGTGAATTTAACTTTGTGTCGCAAATGGTATTTGCAGCTCCCTCATAATAGGTGTAAACTACATCACTCTGTAAATTCCCCAAAATAAGAACAACAAGAGACTGGAATTCTTAATTATTCCTTTGTAAATAACATGTGGAGAACAGGAAGGAGATCAAGGTTTGTTTGTGATATTCATAAATGATGATGGTGAGAATGTGGAAGATGGATGGAAGTGGAATGATAACTAATGTTGGGGATGACACAAAGATTAGCTGGGTGCTTCAAAGTGAGGAGGACAGGGTTAGGCTACAGGACGATATAAACAGATGATTTCAATATCCAGATTTATGGCCGATGAAGTTTAACACTGATAAATGTGAGAGGATGCACATCTAAATTAACAAGACAAGTGACAACTCAAACTTTGAAGAGCGAGGGCTAAACTTGCTCCTTTTTTCTTTGAAGCAGGGAAGGTTGAGGAGGGAACATGGTACAGGTGTACAAGGGAATAAAGGGTATGGAGAGGATGAACAGACAGCAGCTGTTTCCCTTACTCTAACGGTCAAAAACAAAAGGAAACATACTTAAAGTGAAAGACAGGGGATTGAGAGGGGATTTCTGGAGTCTGTATTGAACTGAGAGGGTGGCACAGACATAGAATATAAACTTCCTATGTGTGGAAACAGGCCCTTCTGCCCAAAAAGTCCACACTGATCCTCCAAAGAGTAATCCACCCAAACACATTCCTCCTATATTTACCCCTGACTAATGTACCTAACCTACATGTCTCTGAACACTTTGGGCAATTTAGCATGGCCAATTCACTTAACCTGCACATCTTTGGATTGTGGGAGGAAATCGGAGTACCTACAGGAAACCCACGCGGATATGGGGGGAATGTGCAAAATCCATACAGGCAGTCACCCAAAGCTGGAATCAAACCTGGGTCCCCAGCGCTCTAAGGCAGGTGTGCTAACCACTGAGCCGCATTTCTGCCACTAATAGCACATGTCTGGAATGCATTTCCTAGGCGGGTGATTGATCAGGTAATCTCACAAATGTTAAAAAACGCCTTTGGATATGCACTTGGTGGTGCAGGCTCGCATTTTCATTCAATTATTCTATGGCAGCCACGAACACTCAGATATATTCTGAAGCAATAGCTAAAGGCAGTTCCTAGTTTGTTCCATTGACTGTACTCAGTAAGTGAGCATCCAGTGAAGTGCTGGTATTATCTCCCACTTTCTATTTAAATGTTTCGGTTTCCTTGAGTTGGTAATGTAATTACCGGTGTCCATGATGTCATTTCCTGCCCTTTTTCTCAGAGGATGATAGATGGAGTCAAAATTGATGTGTTTGTTGATGGAGTTCCGGTTGGAATGCTATGTTTCCAGGAATTCTTGTGCTTGTCTCTGTTTGGCCTGTCCTAGGATAGATATGCAGACCTAGTCAATGTGGCGTACTTCCTCATCAGTACGTAAGGTATTCGTATTGGGATCATGTCTTTTGTAGCTAGCTGATGTTCATATATCCTGGAGACTAATTTTCTGCTTGTTTTTCCGTTGTAGTGTTTGTTAAAGTTCTTGCAAGGCTTATTTTTCCTGGAGCAGAACAGACAAAGATGTGAATTTATTGCGGTGCTCAAAAGTATGAAAAACGTTGCAGAGTAGAAAAAGAATACTCTATTAGTAGGCATTATAGCATCAAGGAATTCTAATTTCAAGGTTGTCAGTAAAAGAGCTAGAAGTGAAATAAGGAAAAAAACCGTCTTTATTTAGAGAGTTGTTACGAATTGGAATTGAATGTTTGGGAAAGTTGAGGATGAAGATTCAAAAGAGAACTGGATATATATTTGGAAATTTTGAATTTAACGGGCAACAGAGAGAGGGCTGGCAAATGGGAGGTGCTTGAGAGATATTTTTGGAACTGATGCATACGTAATGGCCAAGGGTTCCTCCTGTACTTTAAAGTTTTGTACTCTATCATGTGTCAGCTGTGAATAAAAGTCAGTATCCAATTATTTCACTATGTAAATGCTCACAAATATCTGATTACTTGGTGCAGCGTAAGCATTTAAAATACAAGTATTGCAAGGTCAGCTTCATTATGAAGTCTAATTACTAGTCTGAACATGAATATTTTACATGTTGTATTCCCATTACTAAAACAAATATATCATTCCTTTGTCAAAAACTCTTTGGAAAGCTTTGACTTTTCACTGACACAATATTATGTTCGTTGCTTTTTTTTTACTCTCCACGTTTCATATTAAACATCATTCATTCTAAAAATTGGCAGTTTTCAAATTATTATTCAGTAAAATTTGAAAGCACAAATAATTGATTTAGTTTAATGTTCACAGTCCATGGTAAATCATTGAAATTTTTAAATTGCTGGCAAATAGCTGAAGATCGTACATTTCAGTGAGAAATTAAACTGATTGTTTACATATAAATGTATAAGAACGCTAATTCTATTTGTATGTTCAGTCGTTTTCTCACTCTGAACATGTTATCATTCAGAAACCAACCACTTTAAAAATATTGGAGTGGCAAAACATTGCTTTGAATCCTGACATTGAATGTCTAATTCTGATTACCACAAGATGTATGTTCTTTCTTCGATAAAATAAAATGTACGTACTTTATTTCTGTGTTAGAAAATCTTGACAGGAGTTTATATTTTAGTTCCATAAATATAGAATCAACAGAATTGATTGATCAGATTCTAGTTCAGTTGAATGATTATCGTTCACATCTTATTTTTGCCCAATTCATGGAATATAGCAAACATCCGACTATTGTTCGGCTCAGTAAACTCACCACCTTGCAATGAGCTACGCTGAAAATTGCTTCAAATAGATCTGAAATCATTTACAGTGTTATTGGACCTCACAGCTGCCTGAGATACACAGAGACTCAGTCGCCTTTTCCAAAATCTGTACATTGAGTTTCTAACCTGGTTCGGGGCAGTCAGTCAAACATTTCTTCAAAACAAATAATTTGGAATCCACCTTGGGCAGGGGGAGGACCCGCCAACTGATCTCAGTGTAGGTACAAATGTTGTCCAGGTTAAATACTAATGGCTGACCAGCAACCAAGTTTTAAAATTCATCTTCAGTCAGAGCCTGGCCCAGAGAGCAGACGTGTTGACATGGAGAGCCAGAATTACACCATACAAGTTACCCACGGTGATGAAATCTGACCTGCCTCCAAGATTCCATACACCTGCACTCCGGGTGAAGACGTTAACAAGTTGACAATCTATTGCAGTGTCTTGTGCCTCACAAAGAAACCTCTAAATCCATATCTAATAAATGTCACCTTCACATTCTCCAGTGTCAAAATAAATTTGTACATCTCTGTGAATGGTCAGAGATTACTACATGGGTCACACAGTAGAATGTATGTGAAGTAACCAGCAGCAAACGGCAATCCAAAAATCACATTAATAACTGAACTTGACGGATTCTGTCTGGTTTAAGTTACCACACATATTATACTGGCTTTCAGGTGACTGTAACAATGCACACCATAACTGGAGGATTTGGCCTTACACCGCTCCACAGCTTCCTGATCTCACACACATCATTCCCTCACACATTCAACAACTGATGACAATCCACAAGCTGGGTGAAACTGGTAACACAGAACAGTGCAGAACAGTGCAGCACTGTACAGGCCCTTCGGTCTTTGACGTTCCGTCGACCTTTGATCCTACTCTAAGATCAAACTAACATACATACCTTTCATTATACTATCATTCATGTACCTATCCAATTATATATCCCTAATATAGTTGACTTTACTGCAACTGCTGGCTGTTCCTTGTACACACCCACTCCTCTGTGAAAGAACCTAACTCTGACATCACCCCTAAACCTTCCTTCAATTACCTTAAAATCATACCCCGTCGAGAGTCATTTCCACCCTGGCAGAAAGTAAATGGCTATCCACTCTATCGATGTCTCTCATCATCTTGAACAAGTCACGTTCCATTCTCCTTCGTTCCAATGAGAAAAACACCCTAGCTCCCTCAAATTTTCTTTGTATGACATGCCCTCCAGTCCAGGCAACATCTTGATAAATCTCCTCAGCACCCTCACCAAAGCTTCCACGTCTTTCCTATAACGAGGCAACCAGAGCTGATCACAATATTCTAAGTTGGTCTCACCAGGGCTCCATAGAGTAGCAGCATAACCTCGCAGCTGTTAAACTCAATCCCTCGGCTAATGAACACATCAAACAGATCCTTAACAACCTTATTAACCTGGGTAGCAACTTTGTGGGAGCTATGTCATGAACCATATGATTCCCCTGTTCCTCCACAATGGAAGAATCCTGCCTTTAACCCTGTATTCTGCATTCAAATTCGATTTTCCATAATGAATCGTATCCCATTTTCCATATCGAACACCATCTGCCACTTCGCAGCTTTTTATTGCATCCTGTCAATGTTTCTGTTGCAAACTACAACAGCCCTCCACCCTATCTACAGTTCCACCAACCTGTGTTACATCATCAAACTTACTAACCTACCCTTCCACTTCGTCATCCTCGTCATTTATGAAAATCACAAACAGCAGAGGTGCCAGAACCGATCCTTATGGAACACCACTGCTCACCTAGTTCCATACTGAATACTTCCCATTTACCACCGCCCTCTGTATTCTATGGGTTAGCCAATTCTATATCCAGGCAGATAGGTCTCCCTGTATACCATGCCTCCTTACATTCTGAATGAAACTACCACCTTGTTAAAATCCATGCACTCCACATTCACTGCTCTACCTTCTTCAGTGTGCTTCATCCCATCCTCAAATAATCAAATAAGAGTTGTGAGGTATGACCTGCCCCTCATAAATCCATGCTGACTATTTCTAATCAAACCTTGTTTTTCCAGAATCCTCTCCAATAGTTTGCCCAATACTGATGTAAGACTGACTGGTCTGTCATTCTCAGGAAAATCCCTGTTTCTTTGCCTGAACAAGGGATTACATTTGCCACACTCCAATCAACCGACGCTACTCCAGTGGAGAGTGAAGGTGCAAAGACCATCGACAAAGGCACAGAAATCTCTTCGCTCTCTTCCTGTAGTAACCTAGAGAGTTTCCCGTCTGGCCGAGGGATTTATTTATCCTTATGTTTGTACTTCAAACAGTCTGTATTTCACCTCAACTTTTTACTCCCTGTCCAACCAAATGATTGACGGCTTTCCATTTCAGGACTCTGTATAGTGCTGCCTTCCTGAGCAAGTATGGTTCCCTATATCCTGTGTATTATGGAATGGAAAACATGGGAAGCTTTGACTCTGCTGCTCCTCAGATGCAGCATGACTGCCTGTGCTTTTCCAGCGCCACAATTTTCGACTCTGATCACCAGTCCTCACTTTCTCCATCACTGAGGGCTGTCCCCTCTGCACACTGAGCAGGGAACTAATCAGCAGAAACTCGTTGTATCTGGAGCTGACTGTTCAGTTCTGGAAAGTTGCATTTGATGAACACATTTACTAAAAAGGAATTTCACATTCAACAAATATTCATTCAGTCCCAGAGTTACAGTTTTGGTTCATGAATTGGACAGGTTGATAACGAACATTGAATGACTGAAGAACCCCGAAGTACAGAGTATTCAAGGTGATATATTCCAGCTTGGATGTGCTTTACCTTGATGCTGGTAAAATTATCAGACAGACAGATATGATAAGAAAACGAGGTGACATGTGGAAGTGTGACATTTTTGCCATTACAGAGATGTGTTTGAGGGAGGTCGGAGCTAACAACTCAATATTCTGTGGTACCAGCACAAGAGTCAGGACTGAAGAGAGGGTAAAAGAGGAGGTGGTGGCTTATTAATTATGGAGTTAGTTACTGGCGTAAGAAGGGACGATATCTTGAAAGGATCTTCTAAAGAGACTTGGTGGTTCGAGCTCAGGATCAAAACCATGACAGAAAAACTGCTAGCGATATATTATAGACCCCCAGATAAAGGACAGTACCGGAGCAGGTATGAAACCAAGTTATTGAGGTGTGTAAAACAATAATAGGATAGTTATATTCAGGCATTTCAATTCCAAACATTCATTCGATCAGTGATAAATTTTTAAGAGGGGCAGGTGTTTTTAAATTTATTCCAGAGAGTTTCTTGTATCAACATAGAGCAGCTTAAACAATGGGCCGTGCAGTGCTGGGCCTCACTGTGGGGAATAAAGCCAGTCAGCTGTTCCAGGCGGAGGTGGGAGAACATTACAGGACCAGTGAATGCGATATCACACATTTTGACTTTGCGAATGAAAAGACCCCCAAAATGTTAGAAAAATAAGAGCTTTTTGCATTGAGGAGACAGATTTTATGGGAACAAATGACAGGATCTGGCCCAAGTGCAATTGTTTCTGTGTGAAACTGTAGCAGAACAAGGTTGGGCGTGGGTGGGGGGATCATTTGACTAAAATGGAATTGATGACAGTGTCGGTCCAGCATGTTACACCGAAGATAAAATTTAGGAAAACAAATCCAGAGAATATCAGATGTCGACACAAATTCCGAACAGGATGAAAAGGGAAAGAGAAGTTTAAATCTGGTACCAAGTGAGCAGGTCAATGAAGGTCCTAAAAGAATATAGCAAGTGGAGGGCTAAACTTAAACTATCAGTGGAAGAGCCGAAGGAGGGTTGATAAAACATTAACGGGTAAGATTAGCAAGAATCCACAGTCATTTTTTTTTGGTTTATTAAGGGGAAGAGGATAACGCGGGAAAGAATGGGAGTTTTAGAGACTAAGGGGACAGCCTGTTCGCAGAACCAGAGAATATGTTAAACACACCCTTCGAATCGGTCTTCAGTTTGGAGAAGCAGTTCCTGGATTCAGGGAGAGTGACCGTTTGACCCTTGAGCAAATTGACACAGGAGCTGAGGAAGAATTGGAATTTTATGCAAGATGGAGTGGGTAAATCACCAGATTAAAGACCACTAAGTCTCACATCAGTGAGAGGGAAACAATTGTAGAAAATTCGGAGGGTTGTTGAGGCTGGATCATTAAATATCTTCAAGGCTGAGACAGACAGATTTTTATACAAGCGTTACGGGGAAATGACAGGAAAGTGGAATGGGGGATTAACAAAATAATATAACCTAATCGAAGGAAAAGCAGACTCAGTGAGCGGACAGACATATTGTTGTCCCTACGTCTAATGGTGTTCTTTTCCAATAAACTTGTATTCACAAGAACATCAACCTCTCTAACTATGGAATGAGACACAGTTTGGAATGCAATTGAGGGATTCAAGGAATTCATAAACGCAATACAAATAGACTGAAAGTACGAGAGGACTGTAACAACACGGATTGCCTGTTAGGGTGAGGATTTGCATCGACACAATCACCACTACCAGAAGAAAGACGTCAGCAAGACACCCTCCAAGGCCAAGAGCAGACCTGCACTGGGGAGCAGGTAGTCTGCGGCCAGGTGTCAAGGAGTGCTGAAGACCTAAACACTATATCACTGTGGTGTCTCCTTCCTTCCCTGACCAAAATTAAATTTGGAGGGGTAGAGAGACATGCCGTTGGTAGCAGAGTAAGCAGGAAAGCTTTGACATGACAGGCTTCGGATAGCTCAGCTCAGCGAAATGTACAGGTAAACTCTAATAAAGTTCTTTTAACTTTATTGTTACAGCAGTCGAGATGGCATTTAGGGCAGTTGCACGCTCCATCTTGTGAGATGTGGTAGCTCAGGGAGAATTCAACCGTCCCTGATGGCTACACGTGTGGGCACTGCACCCAGCTTCAGCTCCTGGGAGACCGTGTTAGGGAGCGACGCTGGGCGGCAAGTTGGATCATGGGTTAGCACAGCTAACTCAGACCACCAGTGATCAAGGTTCAAATCCTGCCTCGGGGAACTGACTGCGTGGAGTTTGCACATTCTCCCCGTGTCTGCATTGGTTTCCTCTGGGTGCTGCGGTTTCCTCCCACAGTCCAAAGATGTGCAGTTTAGGTGAATTGGTCATGCTTAATTACCCGTAGTGTTGCGTGTAGGGGAGTGGGTCTGGGTGGGCTGCTCTTCGGTGGGTCGGTGCGAACTTGTTGGACCAAAGGCCCTGTTTAAACACTGTAGGTAATCTAATCTAGGATGCACTGAGGATCATCTGAGATACTGACAAATTCATAGACACGCCCCTAGTTATGTTTCTGTAATGACTGTAATATTCCAGTCCAACGTTCATCGTCCTGAGTTCATTAGCCTTACCTGTCAGTCCTGTTGTATTTCAATGAACACAATTTAATCCAACAGGCGTTCCTTGCTTCCTGTCATGTTCCAGGCAGAGAGTAGATCGGTGACCACCATGAATGGCAAAGGGAGTAGGCAGGAATTGCAGGAATCCCCTGTGGTTATTACCCTCGAAAACAAGTAGACCATTTTGGATTGTTGGGGGCAATGTCCGTTCAGGGGAAAGCAACAGTTGCCAGGTTGGTTTTACGACCACTGGCTCTTGGGCACAGCGGGAAAGGGTAAAGGTAAACAGGCGTTAAAGTTAAGAAGGTCGATTGTTAATGGGACAGATCAGAGATTCTGTGGTCGCAAACGGGAATCCAGGATGGTGCGTTACCTCCTAGGTGCTAGGGTCCAGGATGTTTCCAATTGGCTGCAGAACATTCTCAAGGGGGAGGGTGAGCAGAAGAAATCATTATGCACGTTGGCACAAATGATATCCGTAGAAATAGGGATGAGGTCCTGCAGCATAAGTACAGAGAGCTAGGAGAATCATTCTTTAAAAATACCTTGACAGTGATAATCTCCTGAGAGGGAGATTAACGTCAGAGACTTGCACTGAAGCGGATTCCAATATCTTGGCGGGCAGTTTTGCTCGGGTTACAAGGGAGGGTTTAAACTAGATTGGCAAGTGGTCATATCCTCAAGAGCAGGGAGGCAAGTGGAAGGAGATACAGTAATCAGAAATAGCAAGGTTAGGCTGGAAAACGACAGAGAGAAAGTAGTGCCTTTTGGATTAAATTGCATCTGTTTCAATGCACGAAGGCTGACAGGTAAGGCCAATGAACTCAGGGTGTGGATAGGTAGGTGGGACTGGAAAATTATAGCCATTACAGAAATATGGCTAAGTGATGGAAAGGACTGACAGCTTAATGTGCTAGGGAACAGGTGCTTTAGGTGAGACAGAGATGGTGGAAGGAGGGGAGGGGGAGTTGCATTTCTGATGAAGGGGAGTACCGCAGCAGTAATCAGAGATAAAATAACTGATGGATCACCCAATGAGGCTTTGTGGGTGGAGTTAAGAAATAGGAATGGAATGGTGAGGTGTTGGAGTTGTAATATAGGCCCCCAAAGAGTCAACAGGAATGGGAGTAACAAATATGCAGGGAGAGAGGGGAGACCTGCAGGAGCAATAGGGTTTCAGAATGAGGGTTTCAGCCCCTGGAGCCTGATATACAATTACAGGAGGAGGCCAATAAACCTCTCGGGCCTATAAAACTGTAACCAGATCATGCAGCACCAGTATCCAGATACACAGCAACAGGATCAGTCTATTCAGCTGCTTGAAGTCAGTAACACAGGAAATGGAAGAGGCTGAAAAGTGACTAGACTATGGGGTTTACTGGAATAAAACCAGGCTACATAGCCCCTCAGACCTGCACTTCCATTCAGTAAGTCAGGGCTATCTGTACTCGGCCGCAATTTCTCTTTTATGCCCAATTCTTTGTAGCCCTCGACTCTCTGACGGGTCAAAATCCACTGACACCCACTCGCACCCCCCAAACATTTCAGTGCTTTGGCCTCCTCAACTGTCTGGTCCCAACCGTCACTACCCTCTGGAGAGAAGGAAAGACTCCCCATACAGATACCTTGGCCTATTGAAATGGATAGAAGATATGAACACAGCGTAAAGTGACTGGCCCTGATATCATGGCAGTATTTGATTGAGCGAGATGTCAAGGAGACTGAACAGAATTTAACTTAATAGGAATTAGTTGTAAACTCCCCACTGGTTGAATCATTCAGAACACAATGGGGCTGGTGGACATCAATCCTCCCAGTCCCTGGATATCCCTGTGGGCAATCCTCAGGGTAGCTTCTTCGGCATAAACATCTTCAGCTGCGTCATCAATGTCTTTCCCTCTGTCATACGATCAGAGGTGGTGATGTTCTGTGAAGATTATACAATGTTTAGAACAATGAGTCACCTCCTAACGTACTCAGGTATCAAATCTGGACAACATTCAAGCTTGTGCTGCTAACGTAAAGGTAACATTGATCAAAAGCACTGCTGGACATTAAATATTTCCATGGTTAAAAGAAAGAGGAACTCCTTCAGCAACTCTAGCTGGTTTCACAGTAATATAAAAAAGCCATTCCGCCCATCTGATCTGTTGGATAACAAGAGGGGCAATGCGTTCACTCACTCCTGCCTATTACACAAGAAGACAATTTTAAGAAAGACAGTAGATGTTGGAATACAAAATACACACGCAGGAAGCTGGAAGAACAATATAAGCAAGGCAGCATCAAGACGTTGAGAAGTGAACGCCTTGGATATAACCATTCATCAGGACTGTGGATGGGAGTAAGGGAGTCGATAGATAAAGTGGCGGGTGAGGGAGGAGGAGGCAGAGTGACGAGGTGGGGGATAAGTGAACACAGATCAAGGGTATCTGCGGGAGGTGATGGGATGGCTGAGTCCAGTTGGTAGGTAGCTGGACAAAAGCTTGCTCAGAGGAATGGAAGGGAGGGGAGAGTCTGGGAAGGGAGTCGGGGGATTGGAAGGGAGGTTATTTGCAATTGGAGAATTCAATGTTGCGTCCCCGGGGTGTAGGCTGCACAGGAGACAGATGAGATCTTGTTCTTCCAAACCATGGTTTGGTTCGTTGTGGCAATTTAGGACGCCAAGGATGGCCATGTTGGAAAGGGACTGGGAAAGAGAATTGAAATAGGAGTAATTTAGCGAGGATGGCTACTACATTTTAAAACAAAGACTTTATTCATAAAATTATACAATGAAACACAAAGAACAGAATAAAGAATCACGACAGAATTCAACCAATTCAACTAAACTTACTTATGCTGCTCCGAGCATACACAACTGTCCCAATAATCAAACTCCCAATAAAAACCAGTACAAATGGAACAAATACTTCCAGGTTGAAATTGAAGGTCAGAAACGAGAGAGAGTTTCCACACAGCTCCCAGATGAACTTCCCAGTTCAAAACTCAACTGAAAACTGCTCAGCTCAAATCAGCTCAGCAAGTTCAGCTAAAATAGCTCACCACTCTCCGTTCATTATACTGGTCACTTATAAAGCATGACCACTTTGGCCTGAAGTCTCATCTGTTTCCATATAAACAAAAGGCCTCTAAAAATCCTTTTCATCTCTGTACCAAACCAGACTGATATGAGCTTGGCCCCGTTTTAATGTCCCTGCGAAAAAAACCAAGGATAGAGTCTCCTTTAGCTAAGTTTACCACCAAGCCTGCCTTCTGAGGTTGATCGCACAAGTCTGATAAATGCTCTAAATGTTCCTTCCATGAGTGACTAAAAATCATCAGGTCATCAACGTAGACCACACAGTTGGGTAATCAGGCAATGACCTTATTATCAGTCTCTGAAATGTGGCTGGATCGCTTTTCATACAAAATGCCACAATTTGAACTGCCCATTTGGCATTATGAAAGCCGAAATTGCCTTTGCTCTCTCTGACAGAGGTCCGTGCCAGTAGCCTCTGAGCAAATCCAACTTAGAAATGTAAGTAGCTTCTCCCACTTTTTCGACACAGTTCTCCAAACATGGAATTGGATCCGCATCAGTCTTTGTAACGGCACTGACTTTGTGATAGTCCACACATGACCGTTGGGTACCATCTGGCTTTGGTACCATGACTATATGTGAACTCCAGTCACTGTAACTCATTTCGATTGTGACATATTGGAGTGTGCGCTCTATCTCCTTCTGAACCTGTGCCAATTTTGGAGAGTCATGGCCATAACGATGTTGCTTAATCAGAACAGCATCTCCTGTGTCTACATCATGCACAATTATGTTCGTACTTCCCAGTTTTTGCAGCATATCTCTCCACAAGATAGTAAAAACTCTTTCAGGTCACTTTTCTTTTCTTGTGTAAAGTAACTCAACAATTCATCCCAATTTTTGACAACTTCCTCATTCTCCAATTTGATTTGAAGAATGTCCAATTCAGAATCCTCTGAACTTGGTTCTTCCTTCTGTGCTGTAATCATTAACACCTTCTCCTCTTGCTTTCCTTCCCTGTCAAAATACCTTTTGAGTGTATTCACATGACATACTCCGTGAGATCTCATCCTGTCTGGAGTCCGTATCAAATAGTTCACCTCATTCAATTTCTTCCCAACTTGATAAGATACGCCAACACTTGCTTTTCAAGGTTCAACTGTTACTGGAAGTAACACCAATACTTTACTCCCAATTGCAAAATTGCCAATTTATGATTTCGCATCCACTTCCTGTTTCATTGTATGCTGCAATACTTTTAAATGCTGTCTACCCAACTCTCCAGCTCTATTTAATCGTTCCCTAAAATTTGACACATCATCCAAATGGATGGTCTCTGAATTCTGACTTATTAATTTCTCCTTAAACAATGTTAATGGTCCTTTTACTTTATGCCCACAAATTAATTTAAATAGACTGAATTTGGTCAATTCATTCTGTGCATCTGTGATCACAAAAAGTTCAAAAGCAATTTCCTTATCGCAATCATCTGGATAATCCTGACCATAACACCTCAACATGGTCTTCAGTGTTTGATGACATCTCTCTCATGCTCCCTGTGATTCCAAATAGTACGCAGTAAATTTGAATTGCTTTATTCCCAAGTTATCCATCATCTCCTTGAATAGTCCGGATGTGAGGTTTGATCTGTCTGGATCTCTATTGGTAGTCCATACCTAGTAAAAAAAATAAGCATTTTTCTACAACTCTTTTAGCTGTGATGCTGCATAATGGGTCTGCCCCTGGAAATCTAGTCGACACATTCATTATTGTTAATAAATACTTATTCCCACCTTTTGTTTGAGGTAGGGGCCTGCACAATCTATCAAGACTCTTGAGAAAGGTTCCTCAAATGTTGGAATAGGTATTAAAGTTGCAGGTTTATTACTGTCTGTGTGACATGTTTGAGACATCTGGCAAAATTCAACTACATCTTTGTGTAGTCCAGGCCAGTGAAAGTATCTTTGTATTCCAGCCTGTAATGTCCTAACCCCGAAATGATCTCCAAGTGGTAGCTCATGTGCCACTCACATCACTTCCTTTCTATACCCAACAGGAAAACAATTTGAAGAATTTCTGTCCACGCCTGATCTGCTTCAATGTGCGCTGATCTCCATATCCACATTAAGACATCATTTGTTAAGTAATAACAAAAGGAATGCATTCATTCTCTTTTTTGCTAAATGTTTTTTGATATAACTTTTGTAACTCCTCATCTTTCTGCTGTAATTCAATCACCTTAGCAGAGCTAAAAATACTTTCATGTTTTCATACTTGCTCCTTCAGTTCCACTTATCTGATCAAAAAGAAACTTTCGGATAACTCTATGTCAGCTTCCTTATCTCTGCCTTTAACCCGCTTCAACCTGTGCATTTGTGATCTGCTGATGACGTAATCAGGGAAGATTCCTGGATAAACATTCTCCAGGTCTTCAGTTGCCTGCATCTCCACTGGCTTTTCAACTAGAATAGGCAGCACGCCTACCAGTTAATCAGCTATATTAATTGCAAGGACAATTTTTATTCCTGGAGCTGAGAGTTAGGAGTCCAGTACACCTGCCACACATTTTCCACTCTTCTCTGGACTCCATCGCCTCACTTTACATAACTGAGCACTTTTTGCCTCACTATGAATTCCTGTTCCCAGCAGATTTTCTGGCAATAGTCTCTGAAGAGTTCATAAAGCCTCACCCCTCAGCATTACAGACTGAAAATATCCTGTGTCAATTAATATTGGAACCTCCTTACCAATTACTCCTGGCCTATGTGAATAAACTTTACCCTTCCATGTAGATTTTTTTACGCAGATTTAGCATGTCCACTGATCATCTTGTACACTCTGAGGCAGTTGCCTAACTCCCCCTATGCTTTTTGTTACTAATTCAACGAAACTTCCAGGCTTGTCTTGTTATCCTACAGCTGGTTTTCTCCCAGCTCACCAAGATTGTGAATTTGTGTGGCCCACTTTATTACAATGGAAACACCATAGTATTTAAACTTCTTTGTCCCCCTCAAGGTTTTCTTTATTAGGGTGGTAAATTATCCTTACATTCTACACTGTGATCTACCTTTCCCTTTGCACATGAGGATATATCTTTGCTCCAATTTCTGTCCCTCAGAGACCAGAACTGGTTCTGGAAAGCAAATCAAGTTTATGGACCAGTTCATAATCATCAGCCATTTCAGCAGCTAACCTTGCCGTTTGCACTCTCTGCTCTTCCACCTGAGTTTGCACTATTTCAGGTAGTGAATTTTTGAATTTCTCCAAATACTAATCTCTCTAGGGGCATTATAGCTTTGCCTGAATTTTAAAGCTCTTATCCAACTATTGAAATTAGTCTGTTTGATCCTTAGAAACTCATTAGATTCCTGAAAGGTTGCCTATGTTGACTTAATGTTTCTTTAAAATCTCTTCAGACTTCCCAGATACCTCCTCTGATAGGGATGTGAATGCCTCACCAGTCCTACCTACAAGTTTCGTTTGGATCAACAAAATCCACATTGCCTCTGGCCACTGCATTTGTTGAGCCAACTTTTCAAATGAGACGAAAGGGTCATCACATTCTTCTCATCAAATTGAGGCAATGCTTGAACATGTTTGAAAGTAGCAATCCATGCCCCTCACTATTGAATGACACCATATTTCTGTTAGTGTGAAGGACAATGCTGACACAAATGGGATACACTGGATGACTGGGGGGCATTGAGGCTCTGGTCAACAAAAAGGGGCACATGTCACATATAGGCAGCTGGAGTAAGGGAATCCATTGAAGAATATAGCGGGTGGAGTAATTCACTTAAGAGGGAAATCAGGAGGGCACAAAGGGGACCACAAAAAGCATTGGCAGATCAGGCTGACGAAAATCCAAAGAGATTCTTCAAGTATATTCTTCAGGACATTAACTAGGGGAAGAATATAGCTTCTTGATTACGAATGGGGCCATCCAAGTGTGGAAACACAGGAGATGGGTGAGACGTGTACAAAAATTTCATGTTTGAACTTAAGTTGGGGAAGTCAAGGAATAAGGAACAGTGACGTCTTCAAAAGACTCCACTTAACAGATCAGGAGGTACTAAAGGTTCTAAAATGCATATAAGATGGACAAATCCTTGGAAACTAATCAATTATACCCCAGGATATTGCGGGAAGCTCAGGAAGAAATTGTGGGGTCCCATAAAGAGATATTTCTATCACTGATAGCCATGGGTGATGGGCTGGAAGCCTGGAGGGTGGCTAAGGTTGTGCCAGTACTTAGGAAAGGCTGCAAGGGAAAGCCAGGGATATCAACACCAATTAGTTTGATGTCAGCGATGCAGATGTTGTTGGAAGCGATTCTGCAGGACAGGAGTTACATGCATTTGCAACGACAAGGATTGATTAGGGATAATCAGCACAGCTTTGGAACGCTGCATAGAATTCTGATCATCCTGATCTGGGAAGCATTTCCTGAAACTGCAAATGGAGCAAAGGCTGACGAAGATGTCACTGATACTGGAGGGTTTGACAGAAACGGAGAGGCTGGATAAGCTGGAATGCATCCTGGGGGAATGAGATAAATGTGGCAGATAGGTTTAAATAGAATGCGAAGAATTTTCTACAGCACACAAGTCCAAAAAAGCAACTGGAGAGACACTAGGGCTCCTCAAAGATCAGTGAAGCCATCCAAGTGTCGAACCACAGGAGGTAGGAGAGAGACTAAATGAGCATTTCATGTCAGAACATACTGTGGACAAAGACTAGGAAACAAAGGGAAAGAAACAGTGATGGCTTGTAAAGAGTCTCCATGACAGAAGAGGTGGTGCTGGAGGTTTTAGAACACAAAGATAGAGAAAGCCCTAGGTCCTGAACAAGTGTATACCAGAATATTGTGGCAAAGTAGTAGCAGGGACGCGAGCAGAAATATTTATATCATTGTCCTTCACATTTCCACTGGACGTAGGTGGCTGAGGGGTGACCGTATAAAGGTTTATAAAACCATGAGGGGTACAGGTAACCAACATCTTTACCCCAGGGTAGTGGAGTCCATAACTAGATGGGATTGAACTGCAGAAGGATAAGGTGTTAGCAATTCTGGCAAGTGCAAAAAAAGGGCCGCTGGGCCAGATGGGATTTATTCTTGGCTTCTCTGGGAGGCCAGTAAGGAGATTGCTGAGCCGTTGGCTTTGATCTTTATGTCGTCATTGCCGTCAGGAATAGTGCCAGAAGGCAGAAGGACAGCAAATGTTGTCCCCTTGACCAAGAAGGGGAATAGAGACAACCCGGGGTAATTATAGAAGTGTGAGCCTTACTTCGATTCTGGGTAAAGTGTTGGAAAGGCTTGTAAAGGCCAGCATTTATAATCATCAGGAGATGAACACGTTGATGAGGGATAGTCGGCATGGTTTTGGGAAGGGTAGGTCATGCCTCACAAACCTTGTTGACTACTTTGAGGTGACCAAACAGGTGGATGTGGGTAAAGCAGAACTTGGTAGTGCAGATGAGCAGAGAGATCACTTTGTCCATGTACATGGATCATTGACAGTTGCCACCCAGTTTGTTAAGAAGGCATTCAGCATGTGAGCTTTTATTGGGACAGGGAATGAGTTTCGGAACCATGAGATAATGCTGCAGCTGTACAAAACTCTGGTGCGGCCGCATTTGAAGTGTTGCCTGTGGTTCAAGTCACCGCTTTAGAAGGATGTTAAAAATTTGGAATGTGTTCCGAGGAGTTTTACTACGATGTTACCTGGTACAGAGGGAAGGTGTCATGAGGAAGGCTGAGGGACTTGAACCTGTTTGTGTTTGAGAGAAGAGTTTAAGATCAATTAATTGAGACATATAAGACAATCAGAGGGTGACATGGTTTGGACAGTGAGAGCCTTTTCCCTCAGGTGGCGACTCCTAGCACGAGGGCAAATAGTTTTAAATTGAAGTAGTAATTAATATTAACATTAATTAATAGATATAGGACAGATGCCAGAGGTAGGTTCTTTACTCAGAATTGTCAGGCATGGAATGCATGGCCTGAAACAGTGGTAAAAGTGAGGTCTACAGATGCTGGAGATCAGAGCTGAAAGTGTGTTGCTGGAAAAGCGCAGCAGGTCAGGCAGCATCCAAGGAACAGGAAATTCGACGTTTCGGGCATAAGCCGTTCATCAGCAACACACTATTCCAGCAATACATTTTCAGCTCTGAAACAGTGGTAGACTCGCCAACTTTATGGGCATTTAAACAGTCATTGGATAGGCATATGGATGAGAATGGAATAGGGAAGGTTAGATGTGCTTCAGATTGTTTCCACAGGTTGGCGCAACATTGAGGGTCGAAGGGCCTATACTGCACTGTCATGTTCTATGTTCTGTGTTCTCGAGGGCATAAGTAGGAGATGGCAGAGGAAAAAACTTAAAAGGATTAGGAGGAGAAGATTTTCCACACAGAGTATGGTGCGGGTATGGAATAAGTTTTGAGGGGAAGTGGTAGAGAAAAGTACAATAACAACATGTAAAAGACATTTGTCCAGGTACATGGAGAGGAGAAGGTTTGAAGGGATTTGTGTTAAGTGCAGGGTAACGGGACTCGTTCAGGGATTCTGGTCAGCATGGACTAGTTGGATCAAAGGAACTGTTTCCGTGCTGCATGTTATTGGAGGAGGAGACTACTGAGATAAGGCACATAATAGACACTGAAGCAAATTATATTAATAGTGATGGTAGGCTGGAATGCACCATAATTCAAGTATGTGGAGGGAGGAGAGGGAAGGGAGGCGGTTACCGGGACTGTATCTGTTGTAGGAGTTACAAATTATTGAAGACACTAGTCACCAAGACATGCCATAGATAGAGTGTTGCAGAGTAGTGAGTCTTAACACAACAGAACTTACTATAGGGGTGTTGATTGAGCCTGGGGTGTGTCTGTACTGTGCTTCCTCTCCAGCACTGTATCTGTGCCATGTTTTGTTAGCCGATGTTTGGAGCTCTGTCTTTGCTCTCTGCTCTGTTCACAGTGAGTGATCTTACCTCACTGCGGGATTTATTTAAGACTCCAAATCTCCCTTCCCTTTATCTCCCTGGCTGATCAACCATCTTCAATGTGGCGATGGACGAGACAGCCAGCAGCTGGGAAGTCTATTGAGTCAGGACCTTCCTGAGTACCTACAGGAGTCAGAGGAATAGACTGTTTGGGAAATTAGAGTGATCTCGCGAGGGATACACATCGGGAATGGCACTAAGTCCAACAGAGATCTGAAAAACCCTGTCTCCATCCCTGGCGTGTGCTGTCCTGTCTCTCTGGAGTGAAGACTTCAATTGGCTCAGGATCTGGAGTAGCTGCAAGAGTGAGAGACGCTGACAGAGGCAGCAATTAGACCCTCACAGTGAGGGATACCACATGGAGAGAGACTGAGTGATATCACCAGAGGGCAGGAAGATTTCATAACGAAACAATCATGTAGGAAGAACAGGTTTAGGTTCCTGATGCCCTGGTATCAGTGCTCAGGAATGAGCAACCTTTGAGCAGGTGAAGTGATGGCTTCGTGGTATTACTGCGAGAGCATGTATCCGAAACCTCACCCAATGTTCATTGGAGGCAGGTTTAAATCACACCATCAGAAATGGTGGAATTTGCAATCATCATTTTTTTTAATTGCAATTAACAATCTATGGATAAGTACGAAATCATTGCTGATGTCCCAAACAATGTTTGTTCATCAAAAATACACTAGGGGACATCTGCCATCCTCACGTGATCTGTACGACATCCCCACAGCAAAGTGTTTGCCTCTGAAATGGCTGAGCAAGTTACTCAGCTCAAGGGCAGCTAGGGCTGGGCAAGAAAGGCTGGTCAGCCAGAGATACCCACATCCCAGACCTGAGTTTAAAAATAAACCATTCGGATGGTCCCGCTGTAAATGTGCTGGGACCAGTGTCCTGAGCAATCACGTTGGTAGGTTTAGGGACAGGGCTTTAAACTGACAGAGAGGATCAGGGACAGGGTTCAGATGAAAGGAGCTTTCCAAATTCAAATAGAAAAGGTGAAGCTTTGGGACAGCATGGGGATGTGGCTGAAGACCAGCAGAAAAGACCAGGATGGGGCCAAGTTTAACTAAAACTGTACGTCAGCAAATCACTTTGTGACAGGAAATTGTAGGAAACAGTAAATTATGTTTTTTTTGTGTGGAATGGACAAAGTCTTTGCCATAAGGTAGATGGATTTGTGACACAGAGATAAAAGAGAGTTAGACACCAGGGTGTCGTGGTTACAGGGTGAAAAAAGGTGCACACAAATATTCAATAGTTCACAACCTTGCGCAAACTCAGGCAAAATGGACAACGCTAACAATAATGGGTAAGAAAGGCATTACAGAGAAAGCATTTGGCTGCAGATCATGAAGTAGGGTCAGTCTGAATGTAAATTCTGGCTACTACTTGCCAAGGACACAAGCAGCAGAACAGTTTTAGGCAACTGAATAGCATTTCATTGCTCATCACTGCATTAAACAGGAACTCATTGGAATTTTTAATAAAGGCATAATGACAATTCAGTGAAAATTCAAAATTCGTATAATCGTGACAATCACACTGACAACAGTGATATTGGAAGGGAAGTTCGGAGACTTTTTTCAGTGTTTCTTTAAATAACATTGTGCAACTGGCTAGGGATGTAACTATGTCAGATCGACCGTTGTGTGATGAAACTTAGTGAATGAGTAATGTCACCTGGAGAGATCCTCTGGGAAATTGTGATAAAGTGCAGTTTAAAGAAATATAAAATTTTTCAGTGAATCACAGAAAGGACAAGCTACAACTAAAAACAAAAATTGCCAATTACATGAGTTTGAGAGGAGAACTGACCAAGCGAAACAAGCTAAACAGACTGAAACATTAGTGTGTGTAAATGAACAATGGGAAACATTTGAAGGATATTCCATTGAAACAGACAAAACCTCAACAGAAACTCACACCTGTCCCTCACTCAGGACAAAATGGATCATATTAGATTATGAGGCTGAGAAGATCATCAAAAAGTACTTAAAATCTTGAAGTGAAAGATTTTCACTTCGGAGTAAGCTTTAAAGGGGTTGCAAAGGGTCTGTTAGCAGGAGGAGGGCAATTGGAAGAGGAATCCCTGTGAGGGTATAACATCACAATAGGCACAGGGAGAGATGAAGGTGCTGGAGGTGGTGAGAGTGTAACAGAGAGCGGTTAGGGCCTGAAGTGTGTTTCAAACTAAGTACGGATTGTTGCAGCTGGAGGGATTTGCAGAGGTAGGGAGGGACATATGTATTTTTATTTATTCATTTATGGCATGTGGATGCCACTGCCTGGCCTAACATTCTTTGACCCCATTCTTAATTACCCAGAGGGCAGCTCAGAGTCAGCCCTCTTATTGTGGGTCTGGAGTCACATGTTGGCCAGACCAGGTGAGAATATTTGTTGTTCTTCCCTAAAGCAGGGAAGTGAACCTGATGAGTTCTTCCTATTAATCAGCAATGTATTTATGGTGGCCTCACCAATGTCTTGTACAGATACAACATGAAATCGCAACTCTTACTCTCCATGCTCTGCCCAATGAAGGTAACCATCCCAAACGCCTGCTTCACCAGCCTGCCTGCCTGCCTGTGACGCAACTTTCAAAGAACTGTCTACCTGCATCCCTGGTAACTGATTGACAACACCACCCAGGGCCTGAACATTAACTGTACAAGTCACATCCTGGTTTGTTTCACCAAAATGGAACACTTCACATTTATCTAATTAAATTTTATCTGCTATTTTTCAGCCCACTCTCCCAGCAGTGCTGTTAATCTTGTTGTATCATAGATAACCTTCTTCACTGCCCACTTTACCACCAATTCCAGTGTCACCCAAGAAGATTACTTACCAGGAAACAAATATTCCCATCCAAACCATTTACCCAAATGACAAACAATAGCGGACCCACTACACCGCTGGTCACATGCCTCCAGTCAGAAAAACAACATGTCTCCCATCACCCTCTGTCTCCAACCATCAAGCCCAATTTTGTATCCAGTTGACTAGCTCCTCCTGAATGCCATATCCTTTTACACTGATCGGAGGTTGTTACCCATTTACCAAACAGAACATAGAACACAGAACAGTACAGCACAAGACCCTTCGACCATGATGCCATGCCAACCATTTATCCGACTATAAGACCAAACTAACTTCCATACCCTTCATTTTACTATCATCCAAGTGCTTCTCCAAGAGTCTATTAAATGTACCGAAAGTATCTAATTTTACTACTACCATTGTCAGTGCATTCCAACCACCTACCATTCTCTATCCTTTATCCATCCTCCATTCACCTTAAAATTATACCCCTTGTATTAGCCATTTATGCCACAGGGGAAAAAGTCTCTCACTATTCACTCTCTCTGTGACTCTCTTCATCTTGTTCACCTCTACCACGTTGTCCCACCCCTTTCTTCACTCCAATGAGAAAAGCCTTAGCCCCCTCAACCTTTCTTCATAAGAAATACCCTCCATTCCAGGCAGCATCCTGGTAAATTTCCTGTGTATGCTCTCTAAAACTTGCACATCCTTCCTGTAAACAGGGGACCAGAACTGAACACGATATTCCAAGTGTGGTCTCACCAGGATGCTATAAAGATGCAGTAAAACCTCACTGTTCTTAAAATCAATCCCCTTGCTAAGGAAAGCCAACACAACATATGCTTTTTAACAGCCCTATCAACGTGTGTGGCAACTTTGAGGGATCTATGGACATGGACACCTTGATCTCTCTGATCCTCCACACTGCCAAGTGTTCTGCCTTTCACACTGTATTCTGTATTCAAATTCCACCTTCCAGAATAAATCACTTCATACTTTTCCAGCTTGAACACCATTTGAGATTTCCAGCCCAGCTCTGTGTCCTGTCAATGTCCCATTGCAACCTACAGCAGCCCTCCACATTACCCACCACTCCACCAGATTGGCAAATTAACGAACCCACTCTCCAACATCCACATACAAGTCATTTATAAAAATCACAGAGAGCAGCGTCCCAAAGCCGACTGTTACAGAACCCCACTGGTCACTGAGCTCCAGGCTCAATACTGTTTATCTGCTGCCATACTCTGTCTTTTCTGGGCCATCCAAGCATGTATCCAGACAGATAGATTTCCCTGTATCCCATGCCTCCTTATTTTCTGTATGAGCTTCAATATATTCTGCCATATCTTCAAAGAAATCAATAAGGTTTGTGATGCATGACCTGCCCCTCACAAACCCATGCTGACTGTCTAAAATTTAACTAAGATTTTCCAATTCTGTCTGTCAGAGTCCTCTCCAATAATCTGCACACGACAGACATTAGACCAAATCTGCAATTCCCAGAATTCTACCTCCGTAACATGGCCCGGACTCTACAAATCTTCCCTCCTCTGCCATGTTCCCAAAAAGGGCACTGGAGGGTGGTGGGGGTTACAGAGATCGGGAAGAATATCAGGACAGGAGAGTTTTGCAGACCGTAGGAGGGTTGCAGTGCAAAAGGAGAATTCAATAATTGTGTGGTTACATGGTAATGAACGCATTTGAGGAGGGAGGGAGGGAGGATTGTAGCGAATTGAAAGCTTTCAAATTTAAGGTGTTTGATTAGGACTGCAAGAGGTTACTGAGTTGGGGAAGGTTTAAGCACTGGTGGATAATACAGAAAATGTGGTTTTGATTGCAATTTCAGGAAGAGGATGCAGGAAGCTGGAGAGTATGGGGTCTGAACGCGGTTACACAAATGGGAAGAGTTGTCAGGAGTGGAGGTGCTTACAGAGACAGCAATGGTCTGATTTGAAGCAGAGGAGCCAGATTGGGAGGAATGTGGGGACTGCAGGTGGCTTGACAGGGAGGGAGGACCATAGGCCCACAGGAGGTTGCAGAAATGTGGAGAGCTGTAGGGCCTGCAGGAGTTCATGGAGATGAGAAGGTTGGGAGGGATGGATCAGTTTACAAGGATAAGGATAGTGGGAGGACAGTGCTGGTTTATACTGACAGGTACTATTTAGGGAATGGAGCAGATTACAGAGATAATGTAGGTTGTCTAGGCTGGAAGCAAAAAACACACATATGGAGGGTACTCGTGACTGAACAGGTTGAGAGATGTCGAAATTCTTAGGTTCTGGTGTTATTTAGACATGGAGGATGTGGAATCGGACGGATTTTCCTGGAGATGAGAACAGCAATTTTGATTGGAGACAGTTACACAGCTAAAGGAGCATTAGTCATCTCCTTGAGTTTGGCCTAAGTGGGAAAGTGTTGTTGGGGAGGTTATCGTTAACACAGATATAGGGGTGTAAGAGTTGGAGAAGTTTATGCAGATGAGTAGATGGGTGGAAATACTGGAAAAGCTTACACTGACAGGGTGGGTGATAGTGATGAGAGCATGTTACACAGACCGCAGTTCCTTTAGGAACTGAATTGGAACAGTCACAGGGCCTGGAGTGGGTTCAACAGATCGATGTGTGGCATGGACCTGATAGGGTCTCCACAGATTGATTCTGTCTTTAGGGCCGGAAGAGGTTCGGTAGATACGGAACCCTTAAACCCAATGTATACCATCTTCAATTGCCAGATCAGAGACTCAATATCTGTCATCAGCCAGGGATCCCTAAACCTGCCATTTTCCTTTCACCCTAACAGGTACATACTGACCGTGGATTTTCAGTATCACACTTTTAAAAGCCTCCCATTTTCCAGTCGTTTCTTTTCCTTCAAACAGACTCACCCACTCAACCTCTGCTAGATCCTGCTTCGTGGCCCCAAAACTGCCAGTGTTTCAGCATAGCTCCTTAACCTGTGGACCTCTCCTATCATTTTCTGTAGTTATGTTAAAACTAACACAGTTGCGGTCACTGGACCCAAAGTGCTCTCCGACTGACACTTCAGTCACTTCCTCATCTTGTTTTCTCAGGGGATGTTCAATGTTGCGCCCACCTGAATAGAGTAGGACAGCCTATATATTTGTCAAAGAAACTTTCTTGGACCCATTTGACAAATTGTTACCCATATGGTATTCTGAGGTCCCAAGTCAATCCAGGGGAAATTAAAACCTCCAATCAATACTACTCTCTTATTACTTATTCAACACCTATCTACAATCTCTCTACACATCTGCTCTTCTCATACCCGCTGGCTATTTGCGAGTCTGTAATACAGTCCAAACAAAGTGACCGCCCCCTTCTTTCTAACTCCCAACCATATGGCCTCATTTGATTACTCTTTAGGAGTATCCTCTCTGATCACTGTTGTTATGCTCTCATTTATCAAAAGCGCACTCCCCCTCCTCAATTACTTGTCTTTCTGTCACACTTGTACCTTCTGTATCCTGGAACACTGAGCTGTTACTCCTGCCCTTCTCTCAGCCATGTTTCTGTTATGGCTATAACATCCCAGTCCCCAGAGGCAATCCATGCTCTGAGCTCGTCTGCCTTACCAGTCAGGCCTCATGAAATAAATTTCCTTTAAACCAGAAGTCTTTTCTCTCCCTTGACTGTGCCCCTGGATATCCTGAATAGGAAACGTGCTCTCGGTGGCTGGTGGATTTTCCTCTGACTGGCCGATGGTCTCTTTATTTTTCAGAATCCCCATTGTCCAGGTCACTTCTACCCCAGAAGAGACCCCAATGATCCAAGACGTAAAAACCCTTCCCCCTCCACCAGCTCCTCAGGCACTCATCCATCCGGCTAGTCTTTTTACTTCCATATTCACTACGAGCGGCACTGGGAGTAATCTGGAGCTCACTGCCCCTGTAGTCCTGCTTTTTAACTTATTACCTAACTCCTAATACTCACTTGACCAGATCCCATCCAACTGTATCTATGTCATGTGTACTGATGTGCACAATTACCACTGGTTGCTTGCCCTCTCCCTGGAGAAAGTGGCAAAACCTGACCTCCCCTTGGGAAACAAGGTAGGGAAAGGGACTGAGGTGTAAGTTGGGAAGCACTTTGACAAAGTGACCACAACTGTATTAATTTGAAAACAGTTATGGAAAATGACAGGCCTGATCCACAAGTGAAAGATCAAAATTGGTCTGCCCCAATCCAGACGGTATTGGTCAAGAACTTTTAGCAGTTGATTGTGGAGAGTATTTGCAGGTAAATGGACCTCAGGCAGGTGGGAAACTATCAAAAGAAAGATAAAATGAGAGTTTAGCGTGAGGATATTTCTGTTAGTGTGAAGGACAATGCTGATTACAAGAAGGAAATTCTGGATGATTGGGGGTATTGAGGTTCTGGTCAAGATAAAGGCGTCCATGTCATATATGGCCAGCTGGATTCCTCAAAGAACATTGTGGGTACAGTAATACACTGAAGAGGTAGAGCAGGAGGGCAAGCAGGAGACCTGAGAAAATTTTGGCTGATAATGCTGAGGGAAATCCAAAGGAATTCGACATGAATACTAACGAGAGAAGATTAACTAGAGACAGGATATGCCCCTTGAAGATCAATGGGTTAATCCATGTGTGGAACCACAGGAGATGGGTGAGATCCTTGACGAAAATTTCACATCAGAACTTAAAGACTGGGGAAGTCAGGAAAATGAAGTCTTCAAAAGACTCCGCATAACAAAACGGGAGGTGCTGGCGATTTTATAACGCCTAAAAAAAAGTCAAATCCCTGGAGCTAATCATGTATATCTGAGGACACTGGGGGAAACTCTGGAAGAATTGTCCCTTAAAGAGATATTTATATCAGTGACAGCCACGGGTGATGAGCTGGAAGCCTGGAGGGTGTTTCACGTTGTGCCATTATTTAAAACTGACGCGAGGGAAAGCAAGGCACCTAAAGACCAATTGGCTTGATGTTAGTGGTGCGTACGGTGTTGGAGGGGGCTCTGAGGGACAGTAGTTACATGCATTTCGAACGGCGAAGGTTAATTAGGGACAGTTGACACAAAGTACACAAGTAGTGTCTCACAAACTTGCCTGAGTTTGTTGTAGAGGTGACTAAGAAGATAGAAGAAGACAGAACAGGAGACTGTGTCTATACTGACCACAGCAAGGCATTGGACAGGGTTTAGCGTGGAACACTGGTTAGTAAGGTTAGATCACATGGTTTCAGGGAGAACTAGCCAACTGGATACAAAATTGGCTTGACAATAGGAGACAGAGTGGTGGGAGAGCGTTGTTGTGCAGACTGGGGGCCTATGACCAGCAGTGTGCCATAAGGAACAGTGCTGGGTCCACTGTTATGCATCATTTACAGAAAACATTTCAGTAAGAGCATAGGAGTCATTGTTAGTAAGTTTTTTGATAAACGTCCGGATAGAACACGGGTTATAGTGGGCAGGGAATACAGTTATCGAAGGGGATCTCGAACAACTGAGCCAGTGGCCAAGGAATGACCGATGGAGCTGAATTCAGGTGATGGATTCTGTCAAGACAAACCAGGGAGGACTAACACAGTTAATAGTTGGGCCCTGGGCAGTGCTGTCGAACATAGATAGACCAAGGAATGCAGTTCCTTGGATGGTGCATCACAGGTGGACAAGGTGGGGAAAGTGGAATTTGGAACACTTGCCCTCATGGGTCAGCGAATTGAATACATAAGTTGGTACATCATGATACGGCTGTACAAGGCATTGCTGGGTCCCCAGTTGGAGTACTGTGGAGAATTCTGATCATCCTGTTTTAGGAAGCATTTCCGGAAACTGTAAATGGAGCAAAGATTGATGAAGATGTTACTGATACTGGAGGGTTTTAGAGAAACAGAGAAGCCGGATAAAGCTGGAAAGCAAAATGGGGGATGAGATAGCTTTGGCAGATAAGGTTAAGGAGATTGCAAGAAAATTCTACAGCACACAAGTACAAAAACGCAACTAGAGAGACAATAGGGCCCTGCAAAGATCAATAAGGACATCCATGTGTGGAAACCACAGGAGATGGGTAAGACCCTAAATGAACATTTTGTCAGAAATTACTGCAGACAAGTCAGTTAAAGAGACAGTGATGGCTTGAAAAGAGTTCCCATTATAGAAGAGGTAGTGCTGGAGGTCTTCAAACACAAAGGTAGAGAACACCTTAAGTCCTGAATAAGTGTATCCCAGAACATTGTGATAAGTAGTGGCAGGGACAAGAGCAGAACTATTTGTATCATTGTCCTTCGATGATACAAGTCGCAGGACGATGATTAAAACCACGAGGGATACAGGTAAGGTGATTAGCTAGGGCAGTGGAGTCCATAACTAGATTGAATTGAAGTACAGAAGGGGGAGGTGTTAGCAATTCTGCAAAGTCTAAAAATAGATAAATCTATTGGCCGGATGGGATTTATCCTCGGATTCTCTGGGAAGCCACGAAGGAGATTGCCAAGCCTTTGATTTTGATCTTTTTGTCATCATTGTTTACAGGAATAGTGCTAGAAGGCTGGCGGATAGCAAATGTTGTCCCCTTAGATTAGATTACTTCCAGTGTGGAAATAGACCCTTCGGCCCAACAAGTCCACACTCACCACATCTGATGAGATTTATTAGAAAGTTACCTGGTACGGAGGAAAGGTCTTATGAGGAAAGGCTGAGGGACTTTAAGCTGTTTTTGTTCAAAAGAATGTGTTTGAAGTCAATTAATAGAGACATATAAGATAATCAGCAGGTGAGATGGGTTGGACAGTGAGAGCCTTTTCTCTTGGGTGGCGATGTCTACCAGGAGGGGAGATAGCTTTAAATTTAGGTAGATGCTAATATTAATAAATAGATATGGGACGGATGCCAGAGGTAGGTTCTTTATTCAGAATAGTCGGGGCATGGAATGCATTGCCTGCAACAGTGGTAGACTCGCCAATTTTAAGGGCATTTAAACGGTCGTTGGATAGGCATATGGACACGAATTTGAATAGTGTTGGCTACTTGGGCTTCAGATTGGTTCCACAGGTTGGTGCAAAATCGAAGGCCGAAGGGCCTGCATTGCGCTGTCATGTTCTGTGTGCTAGTGGGCATAAATATGAGATGGGAGAGGAAGCACTTAAAAGAGATTTTAGGAGAAAAATTTCTACACAGACGATGGTGCAGTTATGGAATGAGCTTCCAGGGGAAGTGGTAGAGAAAAGTACAATTACAACATGTAAAATACATTTGGGCAGGTACTTGGGAGGAGAAGGTTTGAAGGGATCCGGTCAAATACAGGGAAACGTGACTTGTTCATGGACTCTGGTCAGCATGGACTAGTTGGATTGAAGGATTGTGCTGCATGCCTCTGTCTCCAGTTATTGGAGGAGGGGACTACTGAGATAAGGCATGTTGTCGACACTGAAGCAAGTTACAGCGATAGGGATGGTAGTCTGGAATGCAGTACATTTCAAATATATCGAGGGACTATTGAGATAGGAGGAGGTTACAGAGATATAAACTGTTATAGGAGTTACAAATTATTGAAGACACTGGTGTACAAGACATGCCATAGATAGTGATGCAGAGTAGTGAGTCTTAGTACAACAGAACTTAGACTGGGGCGGTGATTGAGCCTGGGGTGTGTGTGAACTGTGCTCACCCTCCAGCACTGTATCAGTGACATATATTGTCAGCCGATGTTTGGAGCCCTCTCGTTGCTCTCTGCTCTGTGCACTGTGAGTGATCTTACCTCACTGCAGGATTTATTGAAGGCTGCAGATCTCCCTCTCTTTTGTCTCTGGCTGACCAACTATCTTCAATGTGATGATGGACGAGACACCCAGCAGCTGGGAAGTTAATCGAGTCTGAACCTTCCTGAGTACCTACAGGAGACAGGAATAGGCAGAATGGGAATTGTGCTGCCTCGTCTTTCTTCAGAAGAGAGAAACAGACAGAGACAGACAGAGACAGAGACAGACAGAAAGCAAGATCCTCAGTGATATCACCAGAGTGCTGGAAGATATCAGGATCACACAACTGTGTTGGATTGACAGGTTTTGCTTCATGATGCACTGGTATAACCGGTCAGGAATGAGCAACCTGTGAGCAGGTGAAGTGATGGCCTCGTGGTATTATTGCTGGAGCATGTATCCCAAACCTCTGCTAATGTTCGGGGGATACAGGCTGGAATCCCAGCATCAACAATGGTGGAATTTGAAATCACTAATTTTAAAAATAGTAATTAACAATCGACAAGTAAGTATGAGACCATTGCTGATGACCAAAAAACCCAAACACTTGCCCTTTCGAGAAGGACATCTGCCCATCCTCATCTGATCTGCACGACATACCCACAGCAAAGTGTTTGCCTCTCACTGACCCGCTGAACTGGCTGAGAAAGATATTCAGCTCAAGGGCAGCTCCGGCTGGGCAAGAAAGGCTGGTCAGCCAGAGATACTTCATCCCATGCCTGATTTTAAATATAATCCTTTTGGATGGCCCCACTGGAACGGTGCTGGGACTATTGTCCTGGCCGATTATGTCGGTAGGTTAATGGCCAAGGGTTTAAACTGCCAGAGAGGATGCAGGGACAGCGTTCAGGTGAAAGGAACTTTCCGAATCCAAAGGGAAAATGTGACACACGAAAACAGCATGGGGATCTGGCTGAAGATAAGCAAAAAGGAACAGGATGGGACAGAGTTTAAGTAAAATTGTACGTCAGTGAATAGATTTGTGACAATAAATTAAGGAAAGGAATACTTTTAATTGAATGGACAAAGTCGATGCAATAAGGTGGATTTGTGACAGAGATAAAAGAGATTTAGACACCAGGGAAATATGGATACAGTGTGAACAAAAATATTCAGTGGTTTACAACCTTGCTGATACTCGGGCAAAATGTGTAATGCTAACAATAATGGATAACGAAGACATCACAAAGAAAGCATTTGGCATCAGAACATGAAGTCGAGTCAGTCTGAATGTAAATTCTGGCTACTACTTGCCAAGGACACAAGCAGCAGAACAATTTTAGCCAACGAACTTTATTCCATTGCTCATCACTGTATTACACAGGAACTCATTGGATTTTTAATAAAGGCATTGTGATAATTTTGGAAAACTTCAATATTTGTATAATCTGGACCAATCACACGGAGAACATTGATATTGGAAGAGGAGTTCGGTTATTTTTTTTTCAGTGTTTCGCTGTGCAACAGGCTAGGGATGTAACTATGTCAGAGCGACCGTGTGATGAAACTTAGTGAATGTGTAACGTCACCGGGAGAGATCCTTCGGGAAATTGTGATAAAGTACAGCTAAATACACAAAATGTTTTAAAGTGAATCACAGAAAGGACGAGCTGCAACTAGAAACAAAAATAGCCAATTACATGAGTTTGAGAGAAGAACTGACCAAGGTAAACAGCCTAAACAGACTGAAATATGTGTTTGTAAATGGACAGTGGAAAACATTTCAAGGAACAGTATAAAACACTCAACAGAAGGACATTCCATTGAAACAGTAAAACCCTCAGCAAGAAATCCCCACTGGTCCCTCACTCAGGACAAAAGGGATCATACTAGATTATGAGGCTGAGAAGATCAGCACAAAATACTTAAAATCTTGAAGTGAGAGAGTGCTTTAGGAGTAAATGTTAAATGGATTGCAAAGGGTCTGGTAGCAGGAGGAGGGCAGTGGGAAGGGGAATCATTGTCAGGGTTTAATGACACGATAGGAACAGGGAGAGGTGAAGGTGGGAGGCGGTGAGAGTGTTATAGAGAGTGGTCAGGTCTAGAATGGTGTGACAAAACCAGTACGGATTGCTGCAGCTGGACTTGTTTCCAGAGGTACGGAAGTGCATAGGTCTTTTTATTTATTCATTCGTTGGATGTAGTTGTCACTGCCTGGACGAACATTCTTTGACCCGACTGCTAATTACCCAGAGGGTAGCTCAGAGTCAGCCATATTGCTGTAGGTCTGGATCAGATTCCTAAAAGGAGGTAAGTGAACCAAATGAGTTCTTCTTACTGAACAACAATATTTTTATGATAGCCTCACCAATGTATTTTACAGATGCACCATTACATGCCAACTCTTACTCTGAATGCTCTCCCCAATGAAGGTAAACATCCCAAATGTCTGATTCACCAGCCTGTCTACCTGTGACAACACATTCAAAGAACTGTGTACCTGCATAGCTCGGTCTCTGACTGACAACACCACCCAGGGCCCAAACATTAACTGTACAGGTCCCACCCTGGTTTGTTTCACCAAAATAGAACACTTCACATTTATCTAATTAAACTCCATCTGCTATTCTTCAGCCCACTATCCCAGCAGTACTGTTCATCATGTTGTAATATATACGATCTTCTCCACTAACCACTTTACCTCCAATGTCAGTGCCACCCAAGAAGCTTACTTACCAGGAAACCAATATTCCATCCAAACCATTTATCCAAATGACAAACAACAGGGGACCCACTACACCGCTGGTCACATGCCTCCAGTCGGAAACACATGTCTCCCGTCACCCGCTGTCTCCTACCATCAAGCCAATTTTGAATCCAGTTCACTAGCTCCTCCTGAATGCCATATCATTTTACACTGATCTGAGTTTATCACCCAGCTTACCAGACAGAACATAGAACGCAGAACAGTTCAGCTCAAGACCCTTCGGCCATGATTTCATGCCAACCTTTTATCCAACTATAAGATCAAAATTACCTACATACCCTTCATTTTACTATTATCCATGTGTCTGTCCAAGAGTCTATTAAATGTCCCAAATGTGTCTAATTTTACTACCACCATTGGCAGTCCATCCAACCACCTACCATTCTCTATCTCTTATCCATCCTCCATTCACCTTAAAATTATGCCGCCTTGTTACAGCCATTTATTCCATAAGAGGAAAAGTCTCTGACTATTCACTCTCTGTGTGCCTATCATCATTTTGTTCACCTCTACAGGGTTGCCCCACCCCCTTCTTCACTTCAATGAAAAAAGCCTTAGCTCCCTCAAACTTTCTTCATGAGAAATGTTCTCCATTCCAAGCAGCACCCTGGTAAATTTCTTGTGTACCCTCTCTGAAACTTGCACATCGTTCCTGTAAACAGGGGGCCGGAACTGAACACAATATGCCAAGTGTGGTCTCACTAGGAGGCTATTAAGATGCACTAAAACCTCACTGCTCTTAAAATCTATCCCCTTGCTAAGGAAAGCCAACACAATATATGCCTTTTTAACAACCCTACCAAAGTACGTGGCAACTTGAGGGATCTATGGACATAGACCCCATGGTCTCTCTGTTCCTCCACACTGCCAAGTATTCTGCCTTTTAACCCTGAATTCTGTATTAAAATTCAACCTTCCAGAATGAATCACTTCACACTTTTCCAGATTTAACTCCATCTGCAACTTCCAGGCCAGCTGTGTCCTGTCAATGTCCCTATGCAATCTACAATAGCCCTCCACATTACCCACCACTCCAACAATCTTCATATGATTAGCAAACTTACATAAAACATAGAAAAATACAGCGCAGTACAGGCCCTTTGGCCCTCGATGTTGTGCTGATCCAAGCCCACCTAACACACACTCGTCCACTATCCTCCATATGCTTATCCAATGCCCGTTTAAATGCCCAGAAAGAGGGAGAATCCACCACTGCTACTGGCAGGGCATTCCATGAACTCACAACTCGCTGAGTAAAGAATCTACCCCTAACATCTGTCCTATACCTACTACCTCTTAATTTAAAACTATGCCCCCTTGTAATAGTTGACTCCATACGTGGAAAAAGGTTCTCATGGTCAACCCTATCTAAACCCCTAATCATCTTATACACCTCTATCAAGTCACCCCTAAACCTTCTTTTCTCCAATGAAAACAGCCCCAAGTGCCTCAGCCTTTCCTCATATGATCTTCCTACCATACCAGGCAACATCCTGGTAAACCTCCTCTGCACCCGTTCCAGTGCCTCCACATCCTTCCTATCGTATGGCGACCAAAACTGCACACAATACTCCAGATGCGGCCGCACCAGAGTCTTATACAACTGCAACATGACCACAGGACTCCGGAACTCAATTCCTCTGCCAATAAAAGCCAGTACGCTATATGCCTTCTTCACAGCACTATTTACCTGGCTGGCAACTTTCAGAGATCTGTGTACACGGACACCAAGATCCCTCTGCTCATCCACACTACCAAGTATCTGATCATTAGCCCAGTACCCCATCTTCTTGTTACTCTTACCAAAGTGAATCACTTCACACTTAGCTACATTGAACTCCATTTGCCACCTTTCTGCCCAGCTCTGCAGGCTGATCTATATCCCGCTGTAACCTGCCACATCCTTCCTCACTGTCAACAACTCCACCGACTTTCGTATCATTCACAAACTTGCTCACCCAACCTTCTAGCCCCTCCTCCAGGTCATTTATAAAAATGATAAACAGTAATGGTCCCAAAACAGATCCTTGTGGAACACCGCTAGTAACTACACTCCAAGATGAACCTTTACCATCAACTACTACCCTCTGTCGTCTTCCAGCCAGCCAATTCCTAATCCAAACCTCCAACGCACCCTCAATGCCATAACGCCGTATTTTTTGCAGTAGCCTACCATGGGGAACCTTATCAAATGCCTTACTAAAATCCATATACACCACATCTACTGCTTTACCCTCATCCACCTCCTTAGTCACCTTCTCAAAGAATTCAATAAGTTTTGTGAGGCACGACCTGCCCTTCACAAAACCATGCTGACTATCCTTGATCACATTATTCCTATCCAGGTGTTCATAAATTCTATCCCTTACAATTCTCTCTAAGACTTTGCCCACAACAGAAGTGAGACTCACAGGACTATAGTTACTAGGGTTATCCCTACTCCCCTTCTTGAACAAGGGAACCACATTTGCTATCCTCCAGTCTTCTGGCACTATTCCTGTAGACAACGAGGACATAAAAATCAAGGCCAATGACTCGGTAATCTCCTCCCTTGCTTCCCAGAGAATCCTAGGATAAGTGCCATCAGGCCCAGGGGACTTTTCACCCTTTCCAGAATTTCCAACACCTCTTCCCTACATACCTCAAAGCCATCCATTCTAATTGTGACTCAATATTCACTTCGGCAACAATGCCCTGTTCCTGAATGAATACTGATGAAAAGTATTCATTCAGTATCTCCCCAATCTCTTCAGCCTCCACACGCAACTTCTCATTACTATCCTTGACTGGACCTATTCCTACCCTAGTCATTCTTTTATTCCTGACATACCTATAGAAAGCCTTTGGGTTTTCCCTAATCCTACCAACTCAGGACTTTTCATGTCCCCTCCTTGCTGCTCTTAGCTCTCTTCAGATCCTTCCTGGCTACCTTATAACTCTCAATTTCCCCAACTGAACCTTCACGCCTCATCTTTACATAGGCCGCCCTCTTCCCTTTAACCAGGGTAACCAATTCCATATTAAACCACGGCTCCCTCACATGACCCTTTCCTCCCTGCCTGACAGGTACATACTTATCAAGGCCACTCAATAGTTGCTCCTTGAACAAGCTCCATATATCGATTGCACCCTTCTCTTGAAGCCTACTTTTCCATCCTAAGTCATGCCTCACCGCACATAATTTCCCTGCCCCCAGCTATAACTCTTGCCCTACAGTGCACACTTATCCCTCTCCATCACCAGATTAACAGTCACCGAATTGTGATCACTGTCCCCAAAGTGCTCACCTACCTCCAATTCTAACACCTGGCCTGGTTCGTTACCCAGAACCAAATCCAGTATGGCCTCACTTCTTACTAACCCACTCTCCAAAATCCACATCCAAGTCATTTATAAAAATCACAGAGAGCAGAGTCCCAGAGCCGACTGTTACAGAACACCACTGGTCACTGAGCTCCAGACTCAATACTGTCCACCTGCTGCCACCCTCTGTCTTCTCTGGGCCATCCAATCCTGTAACCAGACAGACAGATTTCCCTGTATCCCATGCCTCCTTATTTTCTGAATGAGCCATCAACGTATTCGCTCATATCCTCAAATAATTCAATAAGATTTGTGAGGCATGACCTGCCCCTCACAAACCCGTGCTGACTGTCTCTAATGAAACGATAGTTTTCCAAGTAGTCATAAATCCTGTCTTTAGAGTCTTTGCCAATAATCTGCACCCCACAGACATTAGACTAAATCTGTAATTCCCAGGATTGTACCTCTGTAACATGGCCCGGACTCTACAAAACATCCCTCCTCTGCCAGGTTCCCCAGAAGGGCACTGGAGGGTGGTGGGGGTTACAGAGACAGGGAGGGATATCAGGACAAAAGGATTTTGCAGACATTAGGAGGGTTGCAGTGCCAAAAGGTGACTTCAGTGATTGTGAGGTTTCATGGTGATGAAGGTAGTTGAGGAGGGAGGGAGGGAGGATTGTAGGGAATTAAGAGGTTTCACAGTTTAGGTGCTTTGTTAGGGCTGCAAGTGGTTACTGAGTTGGGGAGGTTTAAGCACTGGTGGATATTACATAAACATGTGGTTTTAGTTGCAATGCAGGAAGAGGATGCAGGAAGCTGGAGAGTATGGGGTCTGAACGAGGTTACACAAATGAGAAGAGTTGTCAGGGGTGGAGGTGTTTACAGAGACAGCAATGGTCTGATTTGGAGCAGAGGACCCAGATTGGGAGGGATGTGGGGACTGGAGGTGGTTTCACAGGGAGGGAGGACCATAGGCCCACAGGAGGTTACAGAAATGTGGAGAGCTGTAGGGCTGACGGGTTCAAGGAGTTGGGAATGCTGGGAGGGATAGAGAAATTTACCAGGATAAGGATGTTTGTACGACAGGGCTGAATCACACAGACAGGGACTGTTTTAGGGAACTGAGCAGATTACAGAGATAAAGAGGTTTGTAACATCTGGCGGAACAAACAGAGATATGGAGGGTCATTGTGACTGAAGATGTTTATAGATATAGGAAGGCTTAGGTTCTGGGGGTTAAGGAGGGTGTGGAATCTGGATTCGTTTTTCAGAGATTGGGGTAGCAAGTTTGGTTGGAGACAGTTTCACAGATAAGGGAGCATTACACAAACAGGAGGAAGTTCCTGCGGTAGGGAGGGTTCGAGTGGAGAGTGATGTTTACACAGATAGGGATGTAAGAGCTGGAGAAGGTTATGGAGATGCGTAACTGGATGGAGATACAGGAGGAGCTTACATTGACACGGTGGGTGATAGCGACGGGAGAATGTTACATAGTTAATGAGTCTTGTAGGAACAGGACCGGGTGAAACACAGGCATTGGAGTGGGATCTACAGATCGGGAGTGTTGCAGGGACCTGACAGGATAACACAGATAGGGATGCTGGTAGGGTCTCCACAGACTGATGGCGTTTTAGGGACTGGAAGAGGTTATGTACACAGGGAGGGCTCTAAGACTGCAGGAGCTTATGGAGAGTTGAAGATTTGGAGCAGTTCACAGAGGGAGGGTTCTCCGACAGGAGTAGGTCACAGATAGTGAGGGTTGTGTTGCCTGAGTAAGTTAAAGAGAGGGGAGTTTTCGGGTCCAGAAGAGATTACACTGACAGGGACAGTTGAAGAGAGTGAAGCAAAAATGCCTGGAGAAGGTTACACAGATAGGGAGGTGAGTAGGGACTGAAGCTGAATACACAAACATGGAGGGTTATATTGTTAGACGGAGCTTAGAAGGGTAGGGACTGGTGTCGGGATTTACACAGATAGGGAAGGTTGTGTTTTTGGAGAAGGTTACAATGACACAGACAGTGGGAGGGAGTGTTTAATGGACTACAGAAGAGCTCAGAGAGAATGAATTCTGGGGAGTGGAATAGATTACAGACACAGAGATGGCTGGCGGGTTGAAGAGAGCTTCTACAGATCCTCAGTGCTGTAAGGCTGGAGGGAGGTTACAATAATAAGGGTTTCCTACACTTATTGACGTTTTTGATATAGAGGAAGTCTCAGAATGGGACTGTCAAAAGGAGGTACACACAGTCCAGATGGGTTTACAGAGATATAAATGTTTTGAGGGGGTGGGGGGGGGGGGGTGGGGGGTTCAGGATGGAACAGTGATTGGGAGTGATGTAACCAATGACAACAGTTATAAGGATTGTTCTAAAAGCAGGAAGAGGTGACAGTCATATTGGTCATGGTAAGGACTGGAGAAGCTGACATCGCCAAGGAGTGTTTTAGAGACTGTTGGAGATTACACATATAAGGAGAGTATTGGGGATGAGGCAAGGTTCAAGAGACAGGGATGGTTGACAGGACTGGACAATAACCTGAATAGAATCTTTACAGTGTGGAGAAAGGCCATTTGGCCCAACAAGCCCACACCAACCCTCTAAAGAGCATCCTAACCAGACCCATCCCTCTCCCTGTCCATTAAACCCTGCATTTCTCATGATGAACTCACCTAAAGCACACTTGCCTGAATACTACGGTCAATTTATGATCGACAATCACGTATCGTGCAAATGTCGAGCTATGGCAGGAAACTAAAGCACCCGGAAGAAACCTACACAGTCAGGGGGGAGAACATGCAAAGTCCACACAGACAATCGGCCAAGGCTGGAATTAAAGCCAGGTTCCAGGCACAGTGAGGCTGATTATACAGAGCACTGCAGAGATTGGACTAGGTCACAAAGTTCACAAGATTTATTGGAACAGGAAGAGAATATAGTCAGGGACAGGATAAGGTTCCATAGATGGTGTCCATGAGAGGGACTGGAGGAGGTGAACGCAATAGGGAGGGTTGTGGATTCTCTCTACAATTAGAGTTAGAGACAGTTGGGGAGACTGGATGAAGTTAGTCATACTCAGAGTTGTACACATTGGGTGAGGTTACTGAGTTAGCAAGGATTCTTTGGACTGGCTGAGGTTATCGACAGAGGCAGTTGTGAGAATGAGAGTTGTTACAACAACTGAGAGGATATTTCAGGTACATGGATGGTTTTAGTGGCTGCAGGATGTTCGAGAGCTAGGAAGGCTAGTACTGACTGGAGGTGGTCAAAGGTACGGAACATTGTAGTGTTGGGAGTTAGTCACAGAGACAGAGAAGATTGAAGAGAGAGAGAGACGGGGCATGGTTACAGATCTCGGGAGCGTTCAGGAAGCTTCAGAACATTACATAATGGGAGGGTTGGTAGGAAACGCTGTACAAACAGTGAGGTGAATTGGATGATGGAAGGTTAGAGATAATGAGGTGCTGTAGGACAGGATGGAGGACTGCTGTTGGGATTGGAAAAGGTTACAGCAACGTGATTGGGCTTTAGTGCTGGACAAGATGACAGACATAAGGATTTTTAGAGTGTTTCGGTGATAGTAGTCCTAACACTAGCTTTCAAAGTCATTTTGGTAAAATAAGGATAGGGCAGAAGTGAAGACGCCAAATTTGTGGAAGCCCCATCATCATTAGAATATTACTGTCACTGGGCATTATCACTACCACGAGACAGGATCTGGCAAACACAGACTGGGAGGAACTTTTTGCTGTTGGGTTCACACTCAGAAACAGGAAGTATGTTAAATTGATACAGGGAGAATTCAAGGCCAGTGTGTTCTGCGAAGAGTGAATGACAAAGGCAGTAACTCCAGTGAATACTGGTCAAGCGATATCCTGAGCTTGATGAAGGAAATACAAGGCGATGAAAACAGGCAAAGACCGACCAACATATAGATAGTGCAAGGCAATCCTTAAAATGACGGGCAAATAATGGGCATGAAATATCCTTGGCAGATACTGTTAAGGAGAGGCCACAGGGAATTTAATGAGTACAGTTCGAGGAAGAGGATTCCCAGGTAAACAGCGAGGCTTGTTAGAAACCAAAGGGCCAATCTGTAATGGAGCCAGTGGAAATCGGTGAGAACTTCAATGAATACTTCCCATCTGTATTCACACAGGAGAAAGACATTGTCACCGGGGATTTCAGTTGGGACGGTGAGGTTCGAGAACAAGAAAAGATGAATAAGGAGGAGGTATTAAATGTTTTCACAGGCATAAAGGTGGAGAAATCCCCAGTGCCTAATGAAATGTATCCCAGGCTGCTATGGGAGGTAAGGGAGAAGATTGTTGGGCCCCTGGTGGATATATATAAAACTTTGCTGGCCACAGGTGAAGTGTTGAATGTCTGGAGGGTCGCTAATGTGGTTCTTTTGTTCAAGAAGGGCAGCAGGGATAGGCCAGGTAATTACAGAGCAGATAGTCTGACAGCAGAGGGAGGGAAATTATTGGAATGAATTTTGAGGATGAATCAACACTTCCAAAGGCAAGGATCACCTCTGCAGCAGCATCACAGATTTGGAAGAGTGAGATACTGTCTGAGGAATTCAGTTCAGTTTTTTTGAAATGGTGTCAAAAAATATTGATGAGGGCAGTGCAGATGATGTGGTTTACATGGACTTGAATAAGGCCTTTGACAAGGTCCCTCGTGGAAGGCTGGTCCAAATGTAAAGAGCCAATGGGATCCAAGGCAAGTTGGTAATGTGGATTAAAAAAAAAGTGGATAGACTTCTCGTGTTTGGAATTCTTTCATCAGTGGGTGCACCACAGGGATCTGCGCAGGAAGCATTGCTGGTTATTTTGTGGAATAATAACTCCGATGTAAAAACAGAAGGAATCATTAGTAGGTTTGCAGATGACATGAAAGGTGAGGGATGGTCTCAGACTGCAGTCAGATATCAATCAGATGATAAACTGTGCAGAGTAATGGCAGATGGAGTTTACTTCTGATCACTGTGAGGCAATGCACTATGGGAAGTCTCATAAGTGAACGATATACATCATGAATAGTAGGTCCTCCTGGAGTACTGAGGAACACAGGGACATTGGTGAACAAGTTTCTGGACGTCTAAAGGTGCCAGCATAATGGACCTGAACTGGGAGCAGGAGCGGGACCCATATCCTGGTGGGGCGATTGTTAGAGCTGCTGGAGAGGATATAATCTGATCTGGCAGGATGTTGCAAGTTAAACAGTTGGAACACCAGAAAGAAGATTGAGGTTGGTGCACAAGTTAAAGAGAGCAATTTCAGCAGACAAGGCAGGCACGAATATAGCAAGAAATGGGGGAGGGGTGGAAACTGATGATTAAACTGCATTTACTTCAATGCAAGGGACCTGATAGCTAAGGAGAATGACCTCACGGCATGGATTGGAACATGGGACTGGGAGATTATAGTTACTACAGAAACACAACTGAGGGAGGTTGAGGACTGGCAGCTCATTGTTTCAAGTTCGAGATGCTACAGGAAGCATTGAAGGGGAGGCAAGAGAGGACGTGTGGTGGTGGGTTTTGATTGCATAAATCATCCCAGTAGTACTTAGAGAGGATATTCCGATGTTATCACCCAGTGAACCTATGTTTGTGGAACTGAGAAATAAGAATGGGTCATCACTCTGACACGATTGTCCCACTGACCCCGAATAATCAGTGGCAGAGTGAGGAATAAATATATCAGGAGATCTCAAATATCAATCATAATAATAGGACTGTTATGGTTGGGGTTTTCAAATCTTCCAAACCTAGACTGGGACTGTCAGTGTTCAGTGTTTCCAAGGGAGGAATTTGGTAATTGTGTTCCAGAAACTCCCAATTAATATGAAAATGGTCTGAAAAGAGAAAGGGGCAAAACCTGACCTTCCCTTGGGTATTAAGGTCGGGAAAGGGACTGAGGTGTGAGTGGGAAAGCATTTTGCCAAAGTGACCACAATTCTATTAATTTGAAAACAGCTTCGGAAAAGGACAGGCCTGGTCCACAGGTTCAAGTCATAAAATGGGGCCTGACCAATCTTGATCGTGTTAGCCAGGAACGTTCAAAAGGTGATTGGGGAGTCTATTTGCAGGGAAAGGGAAGTCTGGCAAGTGCGAATATTTCAAGATTGAGACAAATTGAGCGATCACCACCAGCAGGTTCCTGTTTGTGTGCAACTCAATGCTGACAGCATTAGGAGACACTGGCTGTCTATTGAGGGTCTGGTCAAGGAATAGGGGCTACGTGTCAGGTATAGCCAGCTGGATCAAGGGAACCTCTGAGGATCACAGGGGCTGTAGGAATATACGTTGGGTGGAAATCAGGAATGCAGAAAGGGTACATGAAATAGCCTTGGCAGATAATGAGAATAAGAATCCAAAAGTGATTGTATTAATATATTGAGTAAAAGAAAACTCGAGACAAAATATTGCTCCTTAAAGATCAATGAGGGCATGGATGTGTGGAACAGCAGGATATGGCTAAGACATTAAACACATTTTTTACTCCAGAACTTACTGAGGACAAAAACTGGGGAACTCAGGGAATAAGAGTAATACTTTAGTCCATATTTGGAGTTCGCTGCAATTCCAGTATCCCCAAGATAGGAAGGAGGTTGTGCAATTTGAATGTGTTCAGAAAAAAATCACAAGATGTTGACAGGGTTGTTGCTGAATAAGTTGTGGTTATTTTCTCCGGAGCGTCGGAGACTGAGGGGTGACCTGACAGAGGTTTATAGAAACATGAGGGGCATGGATTGGGTAAACATTCAAGGTCTTTGCCCAAGGGTTGGGAAGTCCAAAACTAGAGGGCAGAGGTTTAAGGTTAGAGGGGAAAGGAATAAAAATGGACAGCCTTTTCATGCACATGGCGATGTGTGTATGGAATGGGCTTAGAGAGAAAGTAGCAGATATTGATACTATGACAACTTTTAAGAGATATCTGGATGGGTTTATGAATAATAAGGGTTTAGAGGTACATGGGCCAAGCGCTGTAAAATGAGATGGATGTACTTACATCTTCTGGTCAGCATGGGCGAGTTGGACTGAAGAGTCTGTTACTACCCTGTACATCTCTATGCCTTGAAAAGAGGACATGTTATAGAAGAGGTGGTGCTGGAGGTTTTAAAACACAAATTTATGGAAAGACCCAGGACCTGATTAAGTGTATCACAGGACATTGTGTGATGCTAGGGAATAAATTGTGAAGCCCCGAGCAAAGATATTTGTACCATTGACAGCCATGTGTGATGGGCTGGAAGGCTAGAGGGTGGCATTGTCAGCAGTGAAGGAGGTTTTTTGAGATTACAAAGGGATCTTGATGAAATGGGTGAATGGGCTGAAAAACTGTAGATGGAATTCAATCTGAATAAATGCAAGGTAAAATAAACAATTGCAGAGCTTATACAATTAATGTTAGGGCCTCGGTTAGTGTTTTAGAGCAGAGGGACCTCTGGGTTCAGGTACATAATTCTTGAAGTTTGCATCACAGGATGGATAAGACAGTGCTTGGCATGCCTGACTATTGCTCAGTCCGTTGAGTGTAGGATTTGGGACGTCATGTTGAGATTGCACAGACATTGGTGAGGCCTGTTCTGCAATACTCTGCCCAGTTCTGGTCGCCCAGTTATAGGGAGGATATTATTAAGCTGCAGGGGATTCGGAAAAGATTAACCAGGGCGTTGTTGAATATGGAAGGCTTGAGTTCTGAAAAATGATTGGATCGGGTGAGTCTTTTTTTTTTACAGGAGTCTGGATGTTGAGACGTGATGTTATAAAAGTTTATTTTAAAAAATGAGTTTTTTAGATCGATTAAATGGTAATTGTCTTTTCTGTAGGATGGGGGAGTCTCAAAAGGAGAGACCACAATTTAAAGGTTAGAAGAGTGAGATGTTCAAAAAAAGGCATGGGGGCAAATTGTTACACAGAGGGTGTTTCGATTGTGGAATGAACTTCCTGAGGAAGGGTGGATGTGGGTACAATTACAACGGTTAAAAGACAGAGATACTAAACGAGTATTTTTCATCAGATTTTACTGTGGAAAAGGATATGGAAGATATAGAATGGATGGTGACACCTTGCAAAATGTCCATATTACAGACGAGCAAGTGTTGGATGTCTTGAAATGCATAAAGGTGGATAAATTCCCACTTCCTGATCAGGTGTAATCGAGAACTCTGTGGGAAGTTAGAGAAGTGATTACTGGACCTCTTGCTGAGATATTTGTATCATAGATTGTCATAGGTGAGACGCCGGAAGACTGTAAGTTTGCAAACGTGGTGCCACTTTTTAAGAAGAGTGGAAAGGACAAGCCAGGGAATTGCAGAGCAGTGAGCCTGACCTCGGTGGTGGGCAAGCTGTTTGGAGGGAATCCTGAGGGAGAGGATGTACATATATTTGGAAAGGCAAGGGATAGTCAACATGGCTTTATGCATGTCTCACAAACTTGATTGAGTTTTTTGAAGAAGTAACAAAGAGGATTGATGAGGGCTGAGCAGTAGATGTGATCTATATGGACTTCAGTAAAACGTTCGACAAGATTTCCCATGGGAGACTGATTCGCATGGTTCGATCTCATGGAACACAGGGAGAACTAGCCATTTAGATACAGAAGTAAAAACAATGACTGCAGATGCTGGAAACTAGATTCTGGATTAGTGTTGCTGGAAGAGCACAGCAGTTCTGGCAACATCCAAAGTGCAGCAAAATCGACGTTTCGGGCAAAAGCCCTTCATCAGGAATAAAGGCAGTGAGCCTGCAGCGTGGAGGGACTCCCTGAGATTCTTGCAGAGAGAGGAGGAAAACTTCTTCAAGGCAGGCATCCTTGCAAGAGGATTCGCAGTCCGGTTAAAATCAATGAGGTAAAAACAATGACTGCAGATGCTGGAAACCAGATTCCGGATTAGTGGTGCTGGAAGAGCACACAGCTTCCATGTCTTTCTCCACAGTAAATCCGAACACAAAATATTTGTTCAGTATCTCCCCCATCAGCAGTGATTCCACACAGACAGCCGCACTGACCTTTCAGGGGCCCGATTCTCTCCCGAGCTCATTTTTAGCCCTTGTTGAAACTTATCGAAATTTCAAATATCCCTCTACTGCAACTAGCCTCCCCTACCCTTATCTATTCTGCATTTATGGTCACACCAAAATGCAGAATCCAACAGATTTAAAATATTCCCCTTTTACAAAATCATGTGTCTCCCATTGTTTCTAAGCATCCAGTTATCATTTGTTGTCATATCCTTTAAAACACATTCCAGCACGTTCCCGACTTACTGTCAGGCTAACACTATTTGGTTTCAGATTGATAGCAGAAAGGGATGAGGGAGTTCTTGTTTATCAATCTGAAAAATGTAGCTTACGGATCAGCAGGTAATAGAGAAGGCAAATCAAATGGTGGCACTTGTTACAGAGGGAATGTCTGAAAATAGGGAGGTCTTGGTAAAATGATGCAAGGTACAAGTCAAACCACACCTAGGTTATAATGAACAGTATGTGTGCCCTAAGGAAAGACATTCTTGTGTTGGAGGCAGGCCAGGGAAGGTTCACTCGGCTGATCCTGGAGATGGCGGGATTTTCCAATGATCAGAGGTGGAGGAGATTGACCTGGAACCCATTGAGGTTTTGAATAATGGGAGAGAAATTGAATGAAACATCCAGGATTCTGAGGGGCTTGGACAGGGTAGATGCCGTTAAGTTAGAAAATAGAACAGTACAGCAGAGTAATAGGCCCTTCGGCCCACCATGGCTGTGCTGACCATGATGCTATTCTAAACTAATCCCATCTGCCTGCACATGGGCGATATCCCTCTATTCTCTGCCTGTTCATGTTTCTGTCTAAATGCCACTTCATAACTTTGCTCTCATTGCCACCTCTCCCACCTCCTGAGCAGCTTCCACCCTCTCGGTAAAGAAAACTGGCCTCATTCATCTCACTTAAAACTTCTCACTCTCACCTTAAACCGAGGCGCCTCAGTATTTGATATTTCGACATTGGAAGAAGGATTCCAACTATCCACACTATTCACACCTCTCCTAACGCTATATACCTGTACCAGGTCACCCCTCAGTCTCCGATACTCTCGCAAAACAATCCCTCTGTTGCAACCTCCCCAGAGCCTCCACATCCTTCCTGTAGTGTGGTGATGAGAACGACACGTAACATTCCAAACATGGCCGAATGAAGTTTCATTCAGTCACAACATGACATGCAAACGTCTGTACTCAATACTGTGACCAATGAAGGTAACCATACCATACTCCTCCTTTACCACCACATCCTACTGTGTTGTTATTTTGAGGGAGATACGGATTTGCATTCAAGATCATCTATTTATCAATGTTTCCAATTAGACAATTAGTGCACTTCTCTCTTCCATTTGACTTCATAAATGTATCACTTCACACTTGTCCCGATGACATTCGGTTTGCGATTTCTCTGCACAGTGTCCCAGCTGATCTACACACTGCTGCAACCTTTAACACTCCTCCTCACTATCCACAATTCCCCTAACTATCCCTAATCATTACATGCCTTTCCAAATGTCGTCTGCAAAATACTAATCAAACTGCTGACCTTTTCATCTGAATCACAGCTAGAAATTACACACAGACATCGCAGCACTGATCCTTGTGAAACACCATTGGCCACAGACGTCCAATCAAAAATTGACCACTCCACATGCCTCTGCCGACGATCACCAAGAAAATATTGTATCCAACTTAACAACGAGCATGGATTGTGATTTGATCTTCCAGATCCCCAGGTCATTCTGCAGCCACCCCTCCACAATAACAGTTCGATCATATCTGTTTTCTTCAGTTAATGCTGTCATTCCACCTGCCTTGTTGCAAATGCATGGCATGTGTCACCGAGAGAGGGCCTTGGAGGGATGGGTAGAGGTCACAGAGTGGGAGAGATGTTTGGGGGCGCGACAATGTTGCAGGGTTAAACATAGTTACAGTTGCTACAGAATGTTCGCAGGAGAAAGCATTTTATTGTTTGGAGGATGTTAGAGAGATAAAGCGTCTTTGATTAGACTTCAGAGAAAGGGATGTGTGTAGGGCTGTGGATCGTGACATGACAATATCACAGTGATAGGGAGGATGGTATGGACTGGAGAATGTTACAGGGAAAGGGAGAGTGGTATGGACTGGAGAATGTTGCAAGCACATGGAAGATGATGTAGACTGGAGAATGTTGCAAGGATAGGGAGGAAGTTGTAGACTGGGAAAAAAGTTAGAAAGAGAGATGATTTCATGCACTGGAAGGTATGTCAGAGAGAGTGAGTGGTGTGCATGCTGCAAGATACTACAGGGATAGGGAAGCTTGTAGAGACTGGAGGAGAGAGTCGTAGAGAGGCTTGTGAGAGACCAGATTCACTTATGAGCATAGGATGTGCTACAGTGAGCAGCTTCTTTTGCAGATATAAATGAGTATACAATGGCCACAAGCAGTCACACCTATATGTATAAAGGAACTGAAGGTATTGAAGAGATTACACAGACTTGGAGTGTTGTACGCAGTGGAATAGATTAAACTGATAGGGTCGGTTTTAGAGACTCAACAATGTTAGGAAATACTGGGGGTTCCAATGGTGATAGCGGGTTTCAGCAAGGTGGATGATATAGACCTGAAGGAGCTTTCACAGATAGTGATGGCTTTCGGGTCTGGTGGGGGCTGCAAAGTAATGGGGATTGTAGAGACTGAGGCATTTACACAGATAGAGAGAGTATCAGTGCTCGGCTGAATTCACAAAAACGGGTAAGCAGGACATGATAGAAATCAGAAGGGTTGTATCAACTTGATGGTGTACAGAGACAGGAAATGTTATGGGGATTGAAGCAGCTCACCATGACAGAGGGACGCATGGAGACTGGAGATGTTGCAGAAAGATTACTATGTTTAATTGTATAGATCTCCACATAAGTCTGTCCTGGTTCTTTCTTTATGTTTCTGAACGGCTTCATTACGTTTCTGGTACTAATCCATAAGCACTTACAATAGCCTGTTTGACATGTGCATAATCTCTTGACCACTCATGAGACAGCGCTGCAAATACCTCACTGGCTCTGCCTAACAGCTTAGACTGAACTAGCTTCACCCACAAGACCTCAGGCCACTCCATCTGTCTATCCAATTTTTCACATGAAGTACAGAGGTCCTTGAAAGTCGAGTCACAGGTAGATAGGATAGCAACGAAGGCACTTGGTATGCATTCCTTTATTGGTCAGAGTATTGAGTACAAGAGTTCGGAGGTCGTGTTGTGGGGAGATATTTGGGGGAGCGACATTGGTTAGGTCACGTTTGGAAAACCGTGTGCAATTCTGGTCTCCTTCCTATCGGAAGGATGTTGTGAAACTTGACAGGTTCAGAAATGATGTACATGGATGTTGCCAAGGTTGGAGGATTTGAGCTATAGGGAGAGGCTGAACAGGCTGGGGTTGTATTCCCTGGAGCGTCGGAAACTGAGGGGAGACCTTACAGAAGTTTACAAAATTATGAGAGGCAAGGATAGGATAAATAGACAAAGTCTTTTCCCTGGGGTTGGTGAGTCCAGAACTATAGGGCATAGGTTTAGGTTGAGAGGGGAAAGATTTAACGAGAGCTAAGGAGCAAATATTTCACACAGAGGGTGGTACGCGTTTGGAATGAACTGCCAGAGGAAGTGGAGGAGGCTGGTACAATTGCAACAGTTGAAAGGCATCTGGATGGGTATATGAATAGGAAGGGTTTAAAGGGAGATGGGCCAGGTGCTGACTGGTGTGACTGGATTAGCATGGACAAGTTGGACCGAAAGATCAGTTTCCATGCTGTACATCTCTATGATTCTCTGACTCTAATTGCCGAAGTTTCAAATCACTGCAGGCAGATAGTGATCAAGATAGAATTGTAAGGTCTTTTGGGGGTTACACAGTTTGGGAGGATTGCAGGGACTTGATGTTGTATATGGAAGTTGGGTTGTCGGGACTGAAGATGGGAATAGAGACAGAGAAAACTGCAAGGGGATTACTGAGATCTGGAGGTTCGTGGTATCTGGCGGAAGTTCCACGTAGAGGAATGTTTTGTGGAAATGCGGGACCTTGGAGAGATAGGCAGATTTGAAAGGGCTGGACGGGTTTACAGATGCATGGAGAAATGTAGTGACTGGAGCATACAGAGTGGTAAGGGCTGTAGGAGATGCAATAATTTAGAGGGACTGTAGAAGCTGGAGGGGTTCTCACAGACAAGGAGGATTGTAGGAGTGTGAGGAGTTTACAGAGGTAGGAGGTTGGAGCATTCTCAGTAATTAGTGGTTTGGAGCACTGTCCAGACTGGTGGAGGTTTCAGAATGAGGGAGGGATAGAGCAAAAGGAAGCAGTTGCAGAAAATCGGGGAACATAAACATGTCACTTCGGTGCTGTGTCACTGAGGGTCATCAGGAGGAGAGTTGTCCTCATTAAAATGTACAGATCCTCAGGGGAATGGACAGGGTGGATGCTGAAAGGATGGTTCCTTCCCCTTATGGGAGAGGACAAACAAGCAGACTCTGTTTGACAAAGGTGGAGAAGGGGAAGTTATCTTTTTCTTCCAATGGCCCAAAACTACTTCAGGTTTGTTCCCACACAGCTCAAAGGAAAGCAATGCGATAACATTGGTCATTTAGGATTGCAGGAGTTACAAGACCAAGGCCAGGTTGGAAGGGCTGGAGGGAGTGAGAGAGAAGGGAGATGTTCAACAGCTGGAAGGGTTTCCAGGGAGTGGACACTGTCAGGACTAGAGAACATGACACACTCACTCATGAGAGGGAGATAACAATATGGCACAAGGTCAAAGACAGCAGGAGGAACCCAAGTTCCATACCTGTCATTTACTCAGGGAGTTGCTCTCACCCAGTCTGGTGCTAAGCCTCACAACTGAAAATGTGTTGCTGAAAATCGCAGCAGGTCAGGCAGCATCCAGGGAACAGGAGATTCGACGTTTCGGGCATAAGCCCTTCTTCAGTAATGCCCAAAACGTCGAATCTCTGGTTCCCTGGATGCTGACTGACCTGCTGCGCATTTTCAGCAACATATTTTCAGTTCTGATCTCCAACATCTGCAGACCTCACTTTCTCCGCTGAGCCTCACATACAAATAGAGTCTAGGTTAGAATGGTTGCTGGAAAAGCATAGCAGGTCAGGAAGCATCCGAGGAGCAGGAACATCGACATCTGGCACAACGTTGATTTTTCTGCTCCTCGGATGCTGCCTGACCTGCTGTGCTTTTCCAGCATCACTCTAATCAAGACTCTGATCTGCAGCATCTGCAATTCTCACTTTTGCCGCATACAATCAGCATGAGGTTTCCCAGTTCCTGGTGCTCAGGGCCCAGCGCACTCACCCCTGAACCAGTCGGTGAGGTATTTACACAGTAACACATTGTCCAGAAACACTGTGTCCGAGCTGACATCAACTGGGAAACTGACACTCTACCAAGCAAAGACTATCTGCACTCAGATTCCCTGGTGATACAATCCTCTGAGTGATAGTCTGTAGAGAATAACAGAATCCACGAATCCCCGGTGCATGGGTCAGGGTCAATGATAAAAGTTTCATTCTTTCAAAAATGACAACTCCTCAATTCCTGCATCTCACAAAACTGCCATTTAAAATATTAAAATAAAGACCATTCTAAACGAAGGCTTTGATGAGGTGAGCTGTGGTCAGTCCTGTAGATCTGGATGTTACCGGATATACTGAGAGTGCTTTCTACCAGAACGCCACCAGATCAATCTCAGGCACACAGAGAGAATGGGCAAATAGATTCACATCTGAACTCACACCTCCCAGCCTGGGAACCTGAAGATTTGCACAGCCATTCCGGTAAAGATCTCTAGAAACAGGGCATCAGAGCCAGAAGACTGGAGGTTGGATATCGTGTTGCTACTATTTAAGGAAGACAGTAAAGAAAAGCCAGGGAACTATAGACTGGTGAGCCTGACATCAGTGGGAACGTTGTTAGAGGGAATCGTGAGGGACAGGATGTCCATGCATGAGTCAGGGTCAAGGAAATGCAAGGACTGATTAGGGATAGTCACCATTGCTTTGAGAGTGGGAAATCATACCTCACAAACTTGATTGAGTTTTTTGAAGAAGTAACATAGAGGATTGATGAGGGCAGAGCAGTGGATGTGATCTATGTGGACTTCAGTAAGGTGTTCAACAAAGTTCCCCATGGGAGACTGGCTAGCAAGGTTAGATCTCACGGAATAGAGGGAGAACTAGCCAATTGGTGCAGAACTGTCTCAAAGGTAGAAGACAAAGAGTGGTGGGGAAGGGTTGGTTTTCAAACTGGAGGCCTGTGACCATTGGAGTGCCACAAGGATCGGTGCTGGGTCCAATATTATGTATTGTTTAGATATATGATTTGGATGTAGGCATAAGAGGTATAGTTAGTAAGTTTGCAGATGACAACAAAATTGGAGGTGTAATGGCCAGCGAAATGGGTTACTTCCAATTACAATGGGATCTTGATCAGATGGGCAAATGGGCTGTGAAGTGGTAGATGGAGTTTAATTCAGATAAATGTGAGGTGCTGCATTTTGCAAAAGCATATTTTTGCTGGACTTATACACTTAATGGTAAGGTCTGACAGAGTGTTGCTGAACATAGAGATATTGGAGTGCAGTTCATGGCTCCTTGACAGCAGAGTCGCAGGTAGGTAGAATAGTGAAGGAGGCATTTGGTATACTTTCTTTTATTGGTCGGAGTATTGAGGACAGGAGTTGGCAGGTCATGTTGTTGCTGTACAGGACATTGATTAGGTTACTTTTGGAATATTGTGTGCAATTCTGGTCACCTCCCTATTGGAAGGATGTTGTGAAACTTGAAAGTGTTCAGACAAGATTTACAAGGATGCTGCCAGGGTTGCAGGGTTTGAGCTAGAGAGAGAGGTTGATTAGACTGGGCCTGTTTTCCCTGGAGAATCGAAGGCTGAGGGGTGAACTTACAGAGGTTTATAAAATTATTAGGGGCGATCTTACAGAGGGTTATAAAATCATGACGGGCATGGAGAGGCTAAAAGACAAAGTCTTTATCTTCAGGTGTGGGAGTCCAGAATTGGAGAGCATAGGTTTATGGTTGGAGGGGAAAGATATAAAAAACTTAAGGGGCAATTTTTTTCAATGCAGAGGGTGGTAGGTGTATGGAATGAGCTGCCAGAGGAAGTGGTGAAGGTTGGTGCCAAGACATCTGGGTGGGTATATGAATAGGAAGGGTTTACAAGAATATGGGCCAGATGCTGGAGGTGGGACTAGATTGGGTTGGGATATCTGGTCAGCATGGACGGGTTGGACCGAAGGGTCGGTCTCCATGCTGTACATCTCTTTGACTCTAAGTACGGCTGAATGGTTCAATCAAAAATTATCTGTGGTTCAAATCATAACATCCTTCATGTTTCACAACCCATTCTTGGTCCCATCCTGCAGGTTCTATGAATCCCGGTCCCTCTAACCGCCTGCAGGATCCAAGTCCCTTCCTACACTAGCACCATCCTCCAGGTTCTGCAGCCCTTCCTACCTGTGTAACATGGCATAGTCTCTACAACTCTTCCCTCCTCTGCAATGTTCCCCATAAGGGCAGTGGAGGCTGGTGGCATTTACAAGAGTTAAGGATGGATATCGGGATTGGAGAATTTTGCAGGCATTACGAATATAGTGACTTGAGGAGGTTTCACAGTTTATGAGTGTTGTAGGGACTGTGGGAAGTTACAATGATAGGGATGGTTTCAGATTGGAGGATTCTGCAGAAAAAACTTACATAGGTAAAGGCAGGATTCTTAACAGTGTATACAAACAGAGGGATCCGGTGTCCCTGAAGTTACCAACCAATTTGAGAGGGTATTAAGAAGGCGTATGGTGTGTTGGCTTTCATTAGCAGATATGGTTAAGACCCTAAACAAATTTTTCACTCCAGAACTTACTGTGGTCAAAGACTGGGGAACTCAGGGAACAAGAGTGATACGTTAGACCACAATTAGAGTTCTCCGCAATTCCAGACTCCCTGCTATAGGGAGGATGTTGTGAAACTTGAAAGGGCTCAGAAAAGATTTCCAAGATGTTGCCAGGGTTGTTGCTGAATAAGCTGGGGCTATTTTGCCTGGAGCATCAGAGACCTTAAAGAGGTTTATATAAACATGAAGGGCATGGATTGGATAAACATTCATTGTCTTTTCCCAGGGGTTGGGAAGTCCAAATCTAGAGGGCATAGGTTTAAGGTTAGAGGAAAAGGTTTAAAAAGGGACCGAAGGGAAAGCCTTTTCATGCACACGTGATGTGTGTATGGAATGAGCTGAGAGAAAAAGTAACGGAGACTGATACAATTACAACATTTAAAAGGTATCTGGTTGGGTATATGAGTAAGGGTTCAGAGGCACATGGGCCAAATGCTGATAAATAGGATGAATTTATTGAAGTCTTCTGGTCAGCACGGATGAATTAGACTGAAGGGTCTGTTTCCATGCTGTACATCTCTATGACTTGAAAAAGTGCATGTTACAGAAGAGGTGGTGCTGGTGGTTTTAAAACACAAAAGGTATGGAAAACCCCAGGACCTGATTAAGTGTATCACAGGACACTGTGGGATGCTAGGGAAGAAATCGAGGAGCTACGAGCAAAGAGTATTTGTACCATTGACAGTCATGTGTGATGGGCTGGAAGGCTGGAGGGTGACATAGTGGACAGTGAAGGGGGTTTTCTAATGTTACAAAGGGATCTTGATGATGAATGGACTGAATAATGGACTTCAATCTGAATAAATGTGAGGTAGTGCAATTGGTAAAACAAACAAGGGTAGAGCTGATACAATTAATGTTCGGGCCTCGGTTAGTGTTTTAGAGCAGAGGGACCTCCGGGTTCAGGTACATAATTCTTGAAGCTCACATCACAGGATGGATAAGACAGTGCTTGGCATGCCTGACTATTGCTCAGTCCATTGAGTGGAGGATTTGGGACGTGATTATGATATTGTACGGACATTGGTGAGAACTCTTCTGCAATACTCTGTCCAGTTCTGGTCACCCAGTTATAGGGAGAACATTATTAACCTGAAAGGTGTTCAGAAGAAATTTACCATGACCTTGCTGGGTATGAAATGCTTGAGTTCTGAAAATGGCTGGATATGCGGAGTTTCTTTTCAGTGGAGCCTGGAGGTTGAGAGGTGACCTCATAGAAGTTTAAGAAAAAAGTTGGGATATAGATAGAGTTAATGGTAGTTGCCTTTTCCTTAGGATGAGGGAATCTCAAGGGGATGGGCCACATTTTTAAGGTTAGAAGAGAGAGATGTTAAAAAAAAAAGAAAATAAGGGGCAGGTTGTTACACAGAGGGTGGTTTGGGTGTGGAATGAACTTCCTGAGGTGGATGTCAGTACATTTACAATGTTTAAAAGACATTTAGTTAAGTACATGGATAAGAAAGGGTTTGGAGGGAATGGGCCAGCAACAGGCAGCTGGGATGAGTTTAGTTTGAGATTATGGTTGGTACCAACTGAAGGGTCAGTTTCCATGCAGTCCAGCTCTGACAACCATATGGTTTTGTTCCATTATTTAAGAAAGACTGCAATGGAAACCCAGGGAACTAAAGACCAAGTAACCCAATGTCAGTGGTGGGTAAGTTGTTGAAATGATTCTGCCAGACAGGAGTTACATGCATGTGGAAAGGCAAGGATTGATGACAGATAGTCAGCATGGCTTTGTGCGTACAAAGACAGGTCTCACTAACTTGATTGTTTTTGTTGAAGTGGTGATCGTACATTGTCTCCACTAAAGTCAGCAGGGCCTTTGACGGGATTTAGCATGAAATACTGGTTTGTAAGATTAGATCACATGTGATCAGGAGGAGCTAGACAACTGGATACGAAATCGGCCTGACAGTAGGAGACAGAGGGTGGTGGGAGAGGATTGTTGTTCAGACTGGAGGCCTGTGACCAGCGGTGTGCTACAAAGATGGATGCTGGGTCCACTGATGTGCATCATCGACAAACGATTTGGTTGAGAATATCGGAGTCATTGTTAGTAATTTTGTGGATGATTAAGTTAATGGTGTAGTGGGCAGTGAATACGGTTATCAAAGGGGATCCCGACCAACTGGGCCAGTGGAGCATGACATGAAAGATGGATTTTAATTCAGGTATTGAGTTTTGGACTAACACAGTTAATGGTACAACCCTGGATAGTGTTATTGAACAGAGACAGACCAAGGGGTGCAGTTACATTGTTCCCTGGAAGTGGCATCACAGGTGGACAGTGTGGTGAAAGCAGCCTTTGGCACACTTGCCGTCATTGGCCAGCACTTTGATACATGAGTTGGAGATATTTGTAACATTGTCTTCAATATTTCCCTTGGACAGAGGAGGCTTATAAGGGGTGACTTATAAAAGTTTTTAAAACCATGCAGAGAATAAGAATGGTGAATAGCCAAGGGTAAGTGAGTCCAAGAGCGTATAAACGTGAGGTGAGTGAGCAAAGATTTAAAGAGGGAGCTGAGAGGTAACATTATCCACAGAGGATGGTGCATAGGCGGAACGAACTAACAGGGCCACATGGGCAAAACAAGCACAATTGCAACATGGAAACAAAATTCGGGCAAGTACATGGAGAGGGAAAGTTTTGAAGGGATATGGGCCAAACACAGACAAATGCGACTCGTTCAGTTTTGGAAAAATGGTCAGCATTGATGACTTGGACAGAAGGTTCAGTTTTCCTGCTGTATGACCCTGTATCCAGTTAAAGAGGAGGACAATACTGAGATAAGGCATGTTGTAGACACTGAAGCAAGCTATAGTGATAGGGATGGTAGTCTGGAATGCGGTACATTTTAAATATGCAGAGGGCCTACATGGAAAGAAGGAGGTTACAGAGATAGGAACGGTTATAGGAGTTAAAAATTATTGAAGACGCTGATCAACAAGACATACCATAGGTACAGTGTTCTAGAGAGAACACAGAACAGAAAGATCCCAGGCAGCATTTCCACCCTCTCGTGGGAGGCCTGCTTTCCCCTCTGTTGTACTGATGCTCACTAAGAGAGCACAGGCCTGGATTGTGAACTCCCTATGCTGTCTCAGTGCAACGTAAGTTAAAGTAGACATGGTGATTGAGCTAGAGGTGTGTCTGTACTGTGCTCGCCCTCCAGCACTGTATCTGTGTCATGTCCTGTTAGCTGATGTTTGGAGCCCTCTCATTCCTTCCTGCTCTGTTCACTGTGAGTGATCTTACCTCACTGCAGGATTTAGTGAAGGCTCCAGATCTCCATGTCCTTTGTCTCTCTGGCTGGTCAACCATCTTCAATGTGGTGATGGACGAGACACCCCGCAGTTGGGAAGTCTATTGAGTCAGGACTCCCCGAGTACCTACAGAAGACAGACAAATAGACAGAATGGAAAATTACACTGATGTAGTGAAGATAACTCATGTAGAATGACACTGAGCCCCACAGAGATCAGTCTGCATCCCTGGCCTGAGCTGTTGTATCTCTGTGGAGCGGAGAATTCTGTTAGCTCAGGATCTGGAGTAGCTGCAAGAGTGAGAGGCACTGACAGAGGCAGCAATTAGACCCACACAGTGAGGGATACCACGTGGAGAGAGACTAAGTGATATCACCAGAATGCAGGAAGGTGTCAGGATCAAACAATTGTGACAAAAGAATAGGTTTAGCTTCATGATGCACTGCTATAACGGTCAAAGAGTGAGCAAACTGTGAGCAGGCGAAGTGATGGCCTAGTGGTATTATCGCTAGAGCATGTATCCAAAACCTCAACTAATGTTCAGGGGAGGAAAGTTTGAATCCCACCGTCTGAAATGGCAGAAATTGAAATCAATAAACTCAAATAATATAATTAACAATCCATAAACATGTATGAAACCATTGCTGATGTGCAAAAAACCCAAACACTTGTCCTTTCGAGATGGACATCTGCCCATGCTCACGTGGTCTGCACGACATACCCACAGCAAAGTGTTTTCCAAATTCAAATAGAAAAGGTGACGCATTGGAACAGCATGGGGATGTGGCTGAAGACAAGCAGAAAGGAACAGGATGGGATAAGGTTTAACTAAAACTCTACATTAGCGAATTAGTATCTGATAGGAAATTGTGGGAAAGAGTACAGATTTTTATTTCTGCATCGACAAAGTCTCTTCAATAAGGTAGCTGGATTTGTGACATAGATGAAAGAGATTTAAACATCAGAGAGATGTGGTTACAGGGTGAACAAAATGTGGAACATAAATATTCAATGGTTCACAACCTTGTGGAACCTCTGGCAAAATGGGTAACACTAACAATAATGGGGATCAAAGGCATGAGATAGAAAGCGCCGGGGGTGGGGGTGGGGGTGGGGTGTCCTTAAAAATCAATGGGCAATCAATGGTCTCAAAATATCCTTAGCAGATAATGTTAAGGATAAGGCACAAGATATTTAATAAGTACAGTTAGAGTAAGAGGATCCCCAACTAAGCAGTGGGGCCTGTTAGAAACCAAACGGACAATCAGTGCATGGAGCCAGTGAATGTAGGTGAGGTCTTCAATGAATACTTCCCATCTGTATTCACACAGGAGCAAGGCATTGTAGCCGGGGTTTCAGTTGGGATGGTGAGGTTCTGAAACATATTAAGATCAATGAGAAGGAGGCATTAAATGTATTCACGGGCAAAAAGGTGGAGAAATTCCCAGTAACAACAAAGTATATCCCAGGCTGTAATGGGACAGAAGGGAGCAGATTGCAGGGGCCCTGGCCCTGGATATATTCAATACTTTGCTGGCCACAGGCGAAGTGCCCAATGACTGTAGGATCGCTAATGTGGTTCCTTTGTTCAAGAGTAGCAGTGATAGGCCAGGTAACTATAGAGCAGATCGTCTGACAGCAGGGGGAGGGAAATTATTGGAAACAATTCTGAGGGACACGATGAACCAATATTAGAAATGACAGGAATACATTCGGATTGTCTGTATGGATTTGGTAGAGGACTGTCCTCTGATATTGATGAGGGCAGTGCAGATGATGTGGTATACATGGAGTTTATTAAGGTCTTTGACAAGGTCCCACATGGAAGGCTGGTCCAAAAGGGAAGAGCCCATGGGATCCAAGGCAAGTTGGAAAATTGGATCCACAATTGGTGGAGGGTGTCTTTCACGATTGGAAGCCTTTGCCCAGCGGGTGTACCACAGGGATCTGTACAGAACCAATTGCTGGTTATTATGTACATTAATATCTCAGATGTGAAAGGAGAAAGTATCATTCGTAGGTTTGCAGATGACATGAAAGGTGAGGGTGTTGTCCAGAGTGAGGAGTATGGTCTCCAGCTGTAGTCTGATATCGATCAGATGATAAACTGAGCAGAGTATTGGCAGATGGAGTTTACTTCTGATCACTGTTGGAAGTTTAATAAGTAAACGATATCCATTATGAATTGTAGGTTCTCCTGGAATACAGAGGAATACACATGGACCTTGGTGGACAAGTCCCTGGTTGTCTGAAGGTGTCAGCACAAGCAGACAGGGTGGGGAAAACACCTGAACTGGGAGCAGGAGGGGGACCCATATCCTGGTGGGGAGAGTTGCTGGAGCTGCTTGAGAGGAATTAAACTCGTCTGGCAGGAGTGTGGGACCCCAAACAGTCAGAAGGCCAGAAAGAAATTTGAGGCTGGTACAGATGTTCAAGAGAGCAATATAAATAGACAAGGCAGGCAAGAACGTAGCAGGCAATAAGGGAAAACTGGTGGATTAAACTGCATTTATTTCAATACAAAGGGTCAGACAGATAAGGCAGATGAACCCAGAGCATGGATGGGAACATGGGACTGGGATGTTGTAGATATTAAAGAAACACAGCTGAGGGAGCGACAGGACCAGCAGCTCAATGTTCCAGGGGACAGATGCTGCAGGAAGGATAGAACAGGAGGCAAAACAGGCGGAGAGTTGGTGGTTTTGATTGGGGGAAAAATCCCAGCAGTACCTAGAGGGAGTATTCATGCAGGATCGCCCAGTTAAGCGATATTGGTGGAACTGAGAAATAGAAATTGGTCATCAGTTTGCTACGGTCGTACTACAGCAATAGGCAATGGGAGATGGAGGAGCAAATGTGTCAGGAAATCGCAGATACCAGTTAGAATAATAGGATCGTAACGGAAGGGGATCTTCACCTTTCCAAACTTGGACTGGGATTGCTACTGCGTTAAGCATTTGGATGGAAGGAATTTGTTAATTGTGTCCCAAAAACTCCGTCATAATGTAAAAAGCCCAACTGGAGAATGGGGCTAAACCTGACCTCCCTTGGGAAACAAGGTCGGGAACGGGACTGAGGGTTAGTGGGGGAGCCCTTTGGAAAGTCACCACAATTGTATTAGTTTGAAAATAGCGATGGAAAAGGACAGACCTGGTCCACAAGTTCAAGTTATACAATGGAGCAAGATAGTATTAGACAGGAATTTTTAAAGTAAATATGGGAAGGTTATTTGCAGGTAAAGGGAAGTCTGGCAAGTAGGAATATCTTAAAACCGAGATAAAAGGAGGGTTCAGCGCCAGCATGTTCCTGTTAGTGTGCAGCTCAATGCTGATAGAATTAGGAAACATTGGCTGTGTTTCGAGGCTCTGGAGAAGAAAAAAGGGGACAATGTCAGATATAACTGGCTGGCTCAAGGGAATCCCCTCAGGAGCATCGGGGCTGTAGAAATACACTTAGGATGGAAATCAGGAATGCAAAAAGGGAACATGAGATAGCTTTGGCAGAGAAAGTTAAGGAGAATGAAAGAGATTCTACAAGTGTATTAAGAGCAAAAAGAGAGCAAGGGACAAAAACCGGTATCCTTAATGATCAATGAAGCCAATGATGTGTGAAATTATAAGATCCAAAACAAATATTTCACTTTGGACCTTACTGTGGATAAAGACTGGGAGCTCAGGGAGCTAAACAGTGTTTGTCCTGACTATTATTGGAACACTGTGTGCAATTCTGTCTCAATGCCACAGGAGGATGTTATGGAACATGAAAGGGTTCAGAAGAAATGAATAAGGAAGTTGCCAGGGTTGGTAGGTTTGCGCTACAGGGAAAAGCTAAATAAGCTGGAGCTGAATTCACTTGAATATGGGAAGCTGAGAAGTTAACTGATAAAGGTGTTTAATCATGATGATAATTGATAGGGTCAACAGACAAGGTCTTTTCCGCAGGTTGGGGGATTCCCAACCGACAGGACATAGCTTTAAAATGCGTGAGGAACTTTTTAAAGGACCTAAAGGACAATTGGTTCCTGCAGAGTGTATGGAATAAGCTGCCAGAGGAAATAGTGGAGGGTGATAGAAACACATTTAAATGGCATGTGGATGGGTGTATGAGTAGGAAGGGTCAGAGGGATATGGCAAAGTTCTGGCAAATGTGACTAGATAGTCTTTCAGGGGTTGGTCGAAGGATTTGTTTCTGTGCTATACATCTTATAACTGAAATGATTCCACATTATAGAAGGGATGGCGTTCGAGGTTTTAAAACACAAAGGTAGATAAATCCCAAGGACCTGATCAAATGTAGCGCAGGACATTGTGGGAAGCTGGTGAAGAAATTGCAGGGCCCCTAGCAGAGATATTTTGTACCATAGAGAGCTGCATGTGTAGGCTGGTAGATTGAAGGATGGCATTGTGGACAGTTAGAAGTTTTCTGAGATTACAAAGGGATGCTGATGAAATGCGTGAATGGCTGATAAACTGTAGGATGGAGTTCAATCTGAATAAATGTGAGGGAATGCATTTGTACAACAAACACGGGCAGGACTTATACAATTAATGGGAGGACCTTCGGGAGTGTGGTGGAAATCGGGGTTCAGGTACATAATTCTTGAAGTTTGCAACACGGAGAGACAGGATGGTTAAAA